>NC_048219.1:2117939-2166213 GCF_002007445.2 Ailuropoda melanoleuca | reverse complement strand
CGGGGGCCCGGCCGGGCCAGGCTCGGGATGGCGCAGCCGCGGCCCTTGGCGCCCCCCGGCCGTCCGCGGAGGGGCTCGCTGCCCGCTGGGGCCGGCTGGCAGGTGAGGACGAGGGCGAGGGCGGCCTGGCCGAGGAGGTCCGCGGGAGCCAGCTCAGGCCGACTTCCTCGAAGCCGGGCAGGCTCTGCCCCAGCCGGGGCGGTGTGCGAGGCTCCGTCATGGAGGGTGTGTGAGCTTCTGGGCTGACACCCGGGCACGGCGGCCACAAGGCGCAGCCCTGCCCTGGGGTCCCGGGCCTTGGGCTCTTTCTCGAGCCGCCCCCGGATCGGAGTGCCCGTGGTGGCACCTTGCGTGCGTGAGTCCGTGTGTCTGTTAGCCTCGGGACTACTTCACCGTCCCCTGCCGCCTTTAGGAGGGGTCTGAATGTCACAGTGTAACTTTGCGTGGTGCTCTGGGCTACTTTGCTTGCAGCCTGCCATGTGTCGGGGCGTCTGCTGCATCTGTGAGGCTGTAACTGCGGGTGTCACTTGTTGCTGTGTGTGCTCTCTGGGTGACAGTACCATGTGTCAGTGCTTATGTGGCCGTGACTCCCCGTGCACTGTTCCTAGCCATTGTTCCCTCAGGTCTCCCCAGGTGGGGTGCTCTGGGGGCCAGCAGTGAGCCCACATCACTGCTGGGACTGTGCTGGGCCGAGGTGGTGTGACCCAGGCTCAGATGCCATGCTGCTGCTGTACAGGATGTTGAGTTGACAGGTCCTGGAGTGCAGGTGTGTCAGTGGTTTCTGCTGTGGCTCCTGGGGAATTGTCTCTTCCACGCTCAGAGTGCTGGGTGTGGCCGTAGGTGACCGTGGGTCAGTGTCTCCCGTGGACTCTCGTAGTGCATTTACAGGGTGGGTTTTGCCTCTGGGGGCAGGCCTCCAAGTGTGCACACGGGGTGTTTGTGTCTTGTGATCCTCACGCTGTGTGTGTGCGTGTGATGGGTAGTGTGCACTCCAGTGGGCGTGAGGGGGTGTGTGTGGGGGTCAGACCTATGCCCCACACCCTTGCTGATGAACCACTTCCACAGTAGCTGTGCGCTTTTTTTCACCCTCAAAACTCACTCAATGTTGTGGGGTCAAGTCCGTCATGTCCGTTACCGGCGTGCATGGCTCTGTTAGGGAAAGGTGAGCTTGTACGTGGGAGTGGGGCTCTGCGGCTCAGTTTCTGTGAACACAGCTGCCCACATCTGCGAGTGAATGTTATTGTGTCTCTCGGCGCACAGATGTGAGAGTGGTTTTGTGGTGTTTGTGTTTGTGTTCGATTACTGACGTGCACATCTGCACAGGGGTGGGTTGGCATCTGCGTGTTTGGCTTTGTGGGACATGGACCTGTGTGTGTGTGAGTGGGTGTGCTGTTGTGTGATTTAGGACACTGACATGTGTATTCGTGTGTTAGTGTACGGCTCTGAGGCTCAGAATTGGTGTGTCAGACCCCCTGGGTTTGGAGGGGGGCGGTTTATGTGTGTTTGCTTTCTTTGGTACAGTGAGAGTGTGTTTAAATATTGGTGTACAAGGCTGTGGGTGTTCAAGCAAGAGAGAGACAGTACGTGTTTTCTGGTGCACAACCCCATAGCACGTGTGTGAGCTCAGGCGGTGCCCCACTGGGCGGCAGGAGCCAAATGAGTCGAGGCCTTGGAAGTGCTGGGGGAGGGACACTATCGTGGAGACCTTAGGGGCTTCCCAGGCCCAGCCCCCAGCCCCGCCAACCAGCAAGGATGCCGCCTTCCAGGAAGGCTCGTAGGGAGTTGGCGCAGAAGAGGCCTGAGCTGCCAAGCACAGCTGGCAGATGCCCCGATTAACCCTGCGTGTGCCCTGGCTGGCCTTGGGAGAGGCTGGCTTCAGGGGGAGGGGTAAGGGTAAGGGGATGCGTGTGGACTCACACGCAGCTGTTGAGCCAATGGGACATCCCAGCACTGTTTCCCCCAACAGCCCCCCCGCCGCCGCCCATACTGCTTGCAGGGGGGTGGGGGTGGGGCCCTCTTCCAGGAGAGGTGGGTGGAAACACAGACCCTCCTGGATCCCAGCTGTCTCCTCTCTGGGGCTGGGACCTGGGATACTTGGCCGATCCTGGCACTGCCAAACTTGCAGTGACATGGGGGACTTGTGTCTCTCCCCTAGGGTCACAACCGTCCATGTCTGAGACAGCAGCCTCCTTACTCTGGGAAGGGGACTGAGTGGGATGGGCTGCCTGGGGAGGGCTCTGGGCTGACTTCACTGAGCAATTGGTCAAGCCCTGAGGGTCATCTGCCCGGAGCTCCCTTCTACAATGCCCTCTCCACTCCCTCTTGCTGCTCAGACAGGCCCACGGTGGTTGGTTAGAGTTGGAAGGACCAGGAGGGCAGGGGTGAGTAGAGACTCCTCAGGGGCTTAGCAGGGTCAGCTGGGCCAACCCTGAGGACTGACCTGCCCTCCTCCATCTCTGTTGCAGAACACAGATCTGTTTGAGATGATTGAGAAGATGCAGGTGAGGCTGGCTCTGTTGCCCTTTTTGAGGGGCCATAGAGGGGACTGGGCGGGGGTTGGGGCCCTTTATGTCTCCAGCTCTACACCTCTCTGATGATGAGCCAGGAGCCCTCAGCAGACTGTTCTGGGAGGAGGTGGTGGCAGTGCATTGTCCTGAGCCCTCAGTCTGGGGGTCCAAGTAGAGGATGGGGACTGGGAGTCTGACCCATGGGCCCAGACCCCACTTGTGTCCCCCTGCTCCCATCCCTGTGTAGGTCCCCAGCGGGACTGGGATCGGTGCCTCATCCTACCCCCCCCCCCACACATACATACACACACACTCCCACCCCCACACATTCACACACATTTCCCATCCCCCAAGAGGCATCCCAGGCTCCACAGGACCCCAATCTAGAATGGGAGGAGGGACAGATGCCAGGGCACAGGGCAACCCAAGGCTGTGCCAGAGGCAGGGGGATGTGCCCCACCCCCTCTGCCTGACCCCTGGCCACCTTCCACTCCCAGCGCTAGTCTTCCAGGCCTTTGTCTGGTGCATGGCTGTGTGTTGGGAGGTGGGCAGAGGGGTGGGGCAACTTGAACAAACCTCAGGAGCTTTCCCTCCCATGTCAGTTCACCCTCCAAACACTTTCTTCTGCCCCTTCCTGTTTCTCTGCCTCTCTCACTTTTTCTGTCTCCACCTCTCCCCTCCTCCTCCTCCTCTCTCTCTCTGTCCCTCTCCTCTCTCTCTCAAAACACACATCTTTGTAGATGCAATGGCCTCCACCCCCCACTCACACATTCGCGTGTGCACGCCACCCCTGCCCCCGGTCCCAGCGGCACACATTTCCCGCACAGAGCCCCCAGCCCTCCCTGCAGAGTCCTGGGTAACCAAGCCAGCCGGCACCCTGCCCTGGGAGTACCCCCACATAGCCGGGCTTTCCCCTCCACGGGGGTGTGAGCCTCGGGTGGGGAGCAGCGCCGGTAGCAGGTGTGGGAGGGGTATAACGGGATGTGTTACCTTCTCTCTGCAGGGAAGCAGGATGGATGAACAGCGATGCTCTTTCCCACCACCCCTCAAAGTAGGTCGGAACCATGCCCCCCACCTTCCTGCGGCTGTCTGCCCGCGCTGTCTGCTTCCCAAGCAGCCTTTCCCAAGGGCTTGGGATCTGGAAGGGATAGGGAGACTCCCTCCCCAGGTGCGATCAGCTGCTGCAGGAAAACTCAAACCCAGGACCTAGGAGGCTTCTGCCTGGGAAGGCTGATGGGGAGGGGAGGAGAGCAGGAGAAGGGAGGGGTGGCCTGGTTGCCCCCACCACTCCCCGGCAGACAGGAAGCAGGGGAGGGAAGGAGATGGGAGAAGGCTCCTGTTTAGACTGAGAATTTTCTTGGAGTGGGAGTTGCATCTCCCCTCCAGGTAGGCATATGGTTCTGTGGTTGATTTGGGACCTCGACAATCCAAGAAGACTGGTGGCTGGGCCTGGGAGGCGGGGTGAGGTGGGCCCAGGGCTTCAAGGTGAGGGTTGAACGGGGAGTTCATGGGCATATGCCTGCTACTTTGTCCAGAGCAGGGGTTCTTAAAGTGTGGTCCTCAGACCAGGAGCATCCGCATTACCTGGGAGCTTGTTAAAATGTAAATTCTTAGGAAAAAAAAAAGAATGTAAATTTTTTGGCCCCACCCAGACCCTGGGAAACTGGGGGTGGGGCACAGCAGTGTGTTTAAGGAGCCCTCGAGGCCATTCTGTTGCACTGAGAGCCGCTGGTCCTGAGGTTTCTTCTGGGGAGGCAGTGAACCTTTTTCCCAAGGCAGAAGCAGGCCCAGAGGAGGCTGCCAGCACTCAGTGAGCTAAGTTTACCTCAGACTCTGCCTTAAGGGGTCACCCCCAGACAAGCCCTGGGGAGATGACACGGCCCCACCCCCACTCCCAGCCCAGGTGGCTGGCTGAGCGATGGAGCATTCTGGGGAGGCTGGAAGTAAGTAAAGGATGAAGACCCCACCCCAGCTGGGTCTCCGCTGTGTTTGTGTTTTGTAGACGGAGGAGGACTACATTCCCTACCCAAGCGTCCACGAGGTAACTGGCTGGCCCCCTGGGCCCATCCCCGCCCTGAGCCCCAGAGGCGCCCACAAAGGGAGTCTGGATTCTCAGGTCCTCCTCCCTGCCAAGGAGCCTGATCGAAGGCCTTGCTGTGGGCACTGGAGCCTCAGCTTCCTGGCCCAAGTCTTCAGAGCCCCTGTGAACCCTTAGGCTTCTAATCCAAACCTTCCAGCCTCTTGGCCAAGGTCATGCTCCCAACTCTACCTTCCCCCAAGTCCTTATCCTTGGAGACTGGAACATGGGGTTCCATGCAGCCTGGGTCTGTGCCTGCAGTAGGAAGAGAGGGGCTGGAGCAAGTCTGCTGGAGGGGGGTGGATGCAAGCCCTGGGGCCCGCATAGGCTCTGGTTCGTTCCCTGGCACTCCTGAGCCATGGCAGAAGTGGCCCGCTCTGAGTTGGGGGGGTGTCCTGGGGCCCTGGTAGGGTGCAGCGCGGTGGCTTTCAGTTGAGTCCTCTTTCAGGTCCTAGGGCGAGAAGGACCTTTCCCCCTCATCCTGCTGCCCCAGTTTGGGGGCTACTGGATCGAGGGCACCAACCACGAAATCACCAGCATCCCAGAGACAGAGCCGCTGCAATCACCCACGGCCAAGGTGAAGCTCGAGTGTAACCCCACAGCCCGCATCTACCGGAAGCACTTTCTTGGCAAGGTGGGTGGCCCACCGGTGATGGGGGCCGGGCCTGGGAGGCAGCCAAATCCATGGGCTAGGGCTGGGTGATAGTCCCCGAGTCCCAGGTCTCAAAACATTTGTGGTGGATTCATGCATTCATTCAACAAACATTTATTGCAAAAGGCAGTATTACGCCGTAGCGGTTCACAGCAGAGGCTCCTCCACAGCGTCACTCTGGCTCTGTCACTGGCTACATGAGACACTGGGCAAGTCACTTACCCTCCCTGTGCCTCTCTTTCTTCATCCATAAAAACTGAGATGGTGAGGACACCCACCTCGTGGGGTTACTGCAAAGCTTTAACGAGAACAATGCTTGTAAGGTGTTTAGAATGGTGTCTGGCATTAAGTGAGTACTCAGTTGAGGTTGGCAAATAGTGAACCAGCTGCGTGCCCAGCCCTTCTAGGTACCAGGTATGCAGGCTAAACAGAACAGACCCAGGCCGTGCCGTCAGGTCAGGGCTGGGAGAACAGTGCGGTGGACCGATGCAAGCTCCTGCCCCATCTCCAGCCCCAGCGCAGGGCTCCTGCCCGGTGACAACCTGTCAGAGTCAGCGGGTGAGACCGTGGGAGCCGGAGGGGAGGTCACATGCTGGGATCGAGTGTGTCAGGTCCTATGCCAGGTGCTCAATCTATGCCAGTTTATAGCCCAGGTGGGGAGAGGGGTGTGGGCTCTGGAGTCTCAGGGCCTGGGTGTGCATCTGGACTCTTCCATTTTCTGATGGTGTGACCATTTTTGATGGTGTGACCTTCCTGAGCCTGTGTCCTCATCTGTAAAAACGCGAATCAGAAAAGCATGTATAAAGCGTAGAGAACAACGCTAGGCACGGAGGGAACACCTCATCAGTGTTAGCTGGTAATTACTGATAATCTTCATAATTACTCTGTGAGATCAGGGTTGTCCGTGTTTTTACAGAAGAGGAAACTGAGGCTCCTAGAGGTCAAGTGTCTTGGTCAAGGTCACACAATTACCGAGCTAGGAATTGGACCTAGCTCCGGCTGACGTTCCATGAAGACATGCTGGGGGGGCTCATGCTCCGAGCTCAAGGGACTTGAGGACCTCAGTGCAGCCCTCCTTGCCAAGTGCCTGCCACTCCCTGTCTGCACTTGGCACCAAGCATTTGGGGGGTTTCCGTTGCTCTGTGCCCAGGCCGGGCTCAGGGGGACTCTTGGCTCCAGGTTGACTCAGACTGTCCCCGAGCTGTGGATTTGTGGGGCACGTCCCCTGCCCCTGTCCTTTTTTTCCACCTGCCCTCTGAGCACAGGTGTTCCCGTTTCAACAGGACTTAACTTCAGGATGACTCCTGGGGTGGGTGTGGCCGGGAGCCAGCCCCACTCCCAGGGCCAGGGCCAGCAGGGGGAGCCGGGGCCAGGCTGGGCTGGAGTATTTTGGCACTCAGGACTTCCCCATCCAGAGGTGCCTGCCCTGGGCTCCTCTCCAGGGGGAACCATTCCTGCCGCAGCCCCCCTTAGGCCCTCTGCAGGTTTTCTTCCCAGCCCTGTGGCTTGTCCAGGTGAGGAAGGAGGGTGGGAACCTGCCCGGTGAGCCACCCAGTGTGTTCATGAGATGTTTCACTTCCTGTTTCTCACGGGCCCTGGCTCCAGGGGCCACAGAGCCACAAGATGAGCAATCAGTCAGAAGATTTTTATTGAGCACCTACTGTGTGCCCAGCCCTGAGAAGGGCAGGGGCTGGGAGACAGGTACGCAGGTACAAATGTGGTCCTGACTTTGATGAGGACCCAGACGGCCCAAGGAACTGCAAACATTCATTGAACACCTACTCTCTGCTAGGCTGTTTAGCTCTATCAGTCCCTGCCACCATCCCACAAGGTAGTTGGCCTCCCATTTTACAGAGTGGGAAACTGAGGCACAGAGAGGTGAGGGGACCTTCTTAGGCTACCCACCTGGCAAGTGGCAGTGGGGATTTGTTTTAAAGATTTTATTTATTTGAGAGAGCGTGCGCGCAAGCGAGCACGAGCGGGGGGGAGGGGCAAAGGGAGAGGGAGAAGCAGACTCTCCGCTGAGCGGGGAGCCCAATGGGGGGTTCAGTCCCAGGACCCCGGGATCACGGCCCGAGCCAAAGGCAGACGCTTGACCAACCGAGCCACCCTGGCGCCCGGCGGAGCGGGGATTTGAATGCAGGTCTATCTGACGCAGAGTCTGCCATTAGCGATGACACCGGCTGCTTGGTGAAGGACCCCCATCTGGGAGTGAGTTGGCTTTCTGGTCTGGTTTCTGGAAGCCCCAAGCTCAGCTCTCTCTCCCGGCCCCCGCCTCCCACCACAGGAGCATTTCAATTACTACTCACTGGACACTGCCCTGGGCCACCTTGTCTTCTCACTCAAGTATGATGTCATCGGGGACCAGGAGCACCTACGGCTGCTGCTCAGGTGAGGGTGTGCTGGGGGGACCCTGGGGCAGCAGGGAGGGCTGAGTTCTTACAGTCTAAAAGCCCATCTCCTTGTACCCGCTCTTCTAATCAAGGCCCAACGAGGGCAGGGATTTGCCTGAGGTTGCTCAGCGAGTTTGCCCCCCAGCCAGGCCAGGCCCCATCATCACCTCTGGTCCTCCCTCCCCCTGGGATGTGTCCCTTCGGGGCTTACTTTGTGCGGAGGGGCTTCCCTCCCTCTCCTGCTGCCTAGCCCCTCAGCATGGGCTCTCTCCTCCCAGGACCAAGTGCCGGACACACCATGATGTCATCCCCATCTCCTGCCTCACTGAGTTCCCCAATGTGGTCCAGATGGCAAAGGTGAGGCCTGTTTGGGCACCCCAGCTGGGCACAGAGCCAGGTGCAGCTTTGCCTGTGCACATGGTCCTCTTGAGCCCCAGGTCCTAGCCCTGCCTCCGAGGTCCCACCTCCCCTGTGTCCCATGACGCTGCCACACAGCTGTGTGGTCTGGGCTCCTGTTCCTGGCCCGTGTGCTATTGGGTCACTTGAGAGCACCTTCGGATGAGGGGACCCCCGTTCTCTTCAGCCCATCCTGAGCAGCAGTGAGCCCCCAGTCCTGCTGCAGACTCAGCTACTCCCTCTCCTTCCCGCTGCTGTCCTTCCCAGGCGGTGGCCAGGGGGCCCTCCCTTCAGCCCCTCCCTTCTCCCTGCAGCTGGTGTGCGAAGATGTGAACGTGGATCGATTTTACCCTGTGCTCTACCCCAAGGTACGGCTGCATCTGGGACCCGCACCCTGGGCCGGGTGGCTAACTAGGGAACTGAGCATTAATGCGGCACCTGTTGTGTGCAGGGTATTCCCCCCAAGTTCTCTCACTCATTCCACATAACAACCGTGCGAAGTCTACAGTTGGCAGAAGAGGAAGCAGAGGCCCAGAACGGCCCTGCGCCTTATCCGGCGATGTGCTGCAGATGCAGGAGGCCTGCCTGTAACCTTAGTGTTGTCCGCCTTGGAGGCGAGCCTTACTTCCAGGAACTCTCAATGCCATCTGGGGACCCTCCCAAGGGCAGTCGGGGCTCCTGAGCCAGGGGACTCCACTTGGCCTTGCCTTCGGACCCGAGGGGATTCGGGGAGAGGGAATAACACAGGTGCCTGCACAAATGCTGCCCCACAGACACCAGCTGTGCTCCCAGCTCCGGTGCTGGCTTTGAGGCACTGTGGCCCACGTGGGGAAAGGATGGAGGCTTGACCTTAGTGAGTCAGGGGTGCTTCCTGGAAGAGGTGGCCCTGAAAGACATGTCAGCCCTTGTGGCTCTGACTGAATTCTGACAAGGCAAGGTAGGTCCCCGAGGGGTGGTGTGGTCCAGGAAGGGGCCTCAGAAATCAGATGTTACCTCTCAGGTACAAAAGGGGCAACTGAGGCCCAAGGTAAGGGGAACGCCTCAAGGCTCCACAGCAAGTTGGTGGGACTTGACTCATTCTAGAACGGTGCTGTGGGTTTATAGAGGAGCCAGGGAACAAGTTGGGTCTTACAGAATGGACTCGAGTGGGGCCCTGTGGGCAAGACTCAAGAACAGGGAGCTTAAGCTTCGGTTGTGAGTTCCAGTCCCCGCTCCACCACTTGCAAGTGGTTGATCTTAGGCAAGTCACAAGTTCCTTAAGCCCTCTGAACCTTGGTTCCTTCATTTGTAAAATGGGGACAGCAGCAGCGTCTCCCTCACGGGCCTGTGAAGATTAAATGAGGTGACATACGTAGACCCCGCACAGAGCTTAGCACGGAGTTAGAGCCATAAATGGTGGCCGGTCAAAGCAGCCCGTTTCACCCCTGGTCCTCTCCCCCCAGGCTTCCCGCCTCATCGTCACCTTTGACGAGCACGTTATCAGCAATAACTTCAAGTTTGGAGTCATTTATCAGAAGCTCGGGCAGGTGCGCTCACTTCCTCCTCCCGGCTCCCCCACCCGCCTGGCCCTGGATCTGGGGCCTCAGACCTTTGCGGGCAGCGAGGGCTCCTGCCCAGGGACTGTGCTTCCCAGGAGCTCAGGGTTGGGGGGAGCCCAGAGGTCCTCCTCCTGGCCTGCTCTGGGTGCGAGTGGGGGCTGGGGGACGGGGCCTGCTGAGGACCGCCAGCTCCGTGAGCTCTGCCCTCCCTGTGTCCCCAGACCTCCGAGGAAGAGCTCTTCAGCACCAATGAGGAAAGCCCCGCCTTCGTGGAGTTTCTCGAATTTCTGGGTCAGAAGGTCAAACTGCAGGACTTTAAAGGGTGAGCATTAGGTGGGAAGAACATCGCTTAATTGGACCCATGCCCTCGGGCAGGGAGGGAGCCCCCGTCCAGGCCCCATGGAGGCCTGGCTGGGGCTGGAGACTGAGCCGTGGGCTGGGGGCCCGGGGCAGGTTCCGAGGAGGCCTGGACGTGAGCCACGGGCAGACGGGGACCGAGTCTGTGTACTGTAACTTCCGCAACAAGGAGATCATGTTCCACGTGTCCACCAAGCTGCCCTACACAGAAGGGGACGCCCAGCAGGTAGCCTGGGCACCCACCCCCCTGCTTCCCCCCCTCCTCCTGTCCCCCCACCTACCTGTCCGTTCAGTGTTCACCACACCAGGTTCAGGGGGCCTTGGGATACCAACATGGAAACGATCCATTCCCTCACTCGTGGGCTCTAGTGGGGGCAGGGTGACACGCTGCGGCGGTAGGGAAAGCCTGTTTCCACATCCACGCGACAGGGACGACACTGGCACCGACCTCGTGGGTGAGCGTGCATGAGCGAATGCCCACAGAGCGGCTACAACAGGATCTGGTACATAACAAGGGCTCAACAAATGGGAGTTCCCATCTTTACAGGGAGGGAGGGAGGGACACTGTGGGGTCACACGGGGGCACGTAAACTTGGCAGAGATAGGAGTCAAGAAAAGCTTTTAAGATAAAGTGATTTCTAGGCTGCAGAGGAGCTGGGAGAGGGTGGGGGAATGTTCCAGGTGGAGAAAATGGCTTCCACCTTCTGCACAGGGCTGGAGGCAAGGAAGTGCTGGGCATATTCTGGGAGCTGAACACCGAAATTTGTCAACAGTCCTAAGCTTCCTGCAGGGCTGTCCACCAGACCCCATGCCCCCACCACAGGGGAATAGATAAAAGGGTAGTGTGAGAAAAATGGAATATTGTGTTTTAGTGTCTTTTAAGTTTCTTCTAAGAGAATCCTGTGTTCATCTCAGCAACATGAATGTATATGCTGAGTGGAAACTCTTTGTTCCGGCGGGGGGGCATGTTTGGGGTATTGAAACAGAAGGAGGGCTGACAGGTAGAGCCTGGAGCCCAGGAGCCCTGGGTTCGAGTCCTCTAACTCACAGCAGGGCCTTACAAGTCCCTTCTCTCTTGGCCTCCGTTTCCTCATCTGTCACAGGATTCCAAGAAAACTAAAATAATTTTAAGACAAGTTTCTCCTGATATTTTTGGGGGGTGGAAGCGAATCCTCAGACGTGCCCTCTGCCTACCCCAGACCCTCCCACCGTCCTGTGGGCACCTTCCCCTGCCTGCGCCCGGCGAGCCCCTCTCTAGCCAGGTGGTGAAGGCCTGTGGCCCTGTGCTCAGTTGCAGCGAAAGCGGCACATCGGGAACGACATTGTCGCTGTAGTCTTCCAGGACGAGAACACACCCTTTGTGCCTGACATGATTGCATCCAACTTCCTGCATGCCTATGTGGTGGTACAGGCCGAGGGCGGGGGGCCTGACGGCCCACTCTACAAGGTGGGTGATCACGGAGCCTCCCACGGGTATCAGCCGCAACCCCAGTACCCCCCTGAGTCACTGTGAGACCTCCCTGAGCCTCAGTTTTCCCGTCTGTAGATAAGGGGACTGTCTGGAGGGCTCTGAGCCCCGCTCTTGCTCTGTGGATAGAGGATTCCCATCCTGCCCTCTCTGCCCCCTCCCCAGACTGTCCCCCTTAACAGAGCTGGTTACCCTCCTCCACCCTTTGGCCTCCTTGGCCTTCACTATCCTTCATGACCCCTGAGATCCTCCACCTCTTCTCACCACTCAAATTCAGGACCAAGGATGGAGAGGCTGAAATCCTGGGGTTCACTCACCCAATCAGCAGTTACGGAACCTTCCCCAGCAAGGGGCAGGCCCGGTGCCCAGTAGGGGGCAGGACAGGGATGAATTAGGGGTCTCTGGCTGGGGTGGGGACTCCACAGGAACTGCTACTCTCCCTTCCAGGTCTCTGTCACTGCAAGAGATGACGTGCCCTTCTTTGGGCCGCCCCTCCCGGACCCCGCTGTGTTCAGGAAGGTGAGGGGCAGCCGCCAGCCACCGTCATGGACAGAGCAAGATGAAATGGGTGGGGGCTGAGGGGGGCACACATTCTGCTGTAAGAGGTCCTGAAGCCCCACTGTGTGCCAGGGCCGCTGGGCTCCCCTAACCATGTAGTTGGGGCCTGGTTTTTCCTTCAAACTGATAAAAACTGTGACCTTTACTTACAAAGTCACGGATAAAAACTGTGACCTTTACTTACAAAGTCACAGAACAAACTGCACCATTGTTCTAGATTTCTCATAGCAGACTCTGCGGCCTTTCCCAACTGCTATTATCTTCTTGACAATTACAGTCTTCTTTCTTCTAAAATGTTTGGGAAGGCACACGTTTCTCTCACCTGTCAGAAGCCACACTTCCAAGCCTTGGCTCCAGACACCTCACTTCTCCCCCAGACTGAGGCAGTAGGAGACCCCAGCCAGCCCCTTACATCTGTGAGGTTTGCTCTCCCGAGGGGTGGGCGAGCATGAAGGGCACAGGGGGCCCTCACAGGTACCTAGGCTGGAGAGCTGAGGCCAAGGAGGCGTCCTTCTGGGAGTGAAGAGAACGACCCCAGGGCCCCAGCAGGGCACAGCTCAGGGACTCCAGCCCCTGAGTCACTGGGGCTCAGCCCCTTGCCTCTGTGTTCATCTGAGCCCCTTTCTCCTCTCCACACTGGGGGCTCCCAGGGGCCTGAGTTCCAGGAATTTTTGCTGACAAAGCTGATCAATGCTGAATATGCCTGCTACAAGGCAGAGAAGTTTGCCAAACTGGAGGTGAGGATGGGCTGTTGGGCTGAACCCCTTCCCCCAACCTAGGATTTCAGCCCTGCACCTGGGGGGGGGGGAATGCCGTATTCAGACTTTGGCCGGAGGGAGAGCTGTCTGGGGTGGGGGCGGATTAACACATGAGCAGGGCTAGGGTCAGGGGAGAGGAAGTGGGGCACTTCTGGGAATATGTGAGGAATGTCCCAGCAGGCACCCGCAGGTGGGCAGGCTGGCACAGAGGGCACCGTGGGGGAGGGGGAAAACTGGGGATCAGGACAGGAGGAGACTTGGGGGCTGCTGGAGCTGCGGAGGGGCCCAGGGGGAGCCAGCATAGGCTCCTGGGGCCAAGGCCCACTCCCTACTCACTCAGAGAAGGTGGCCGGGATTCTAATTGTGTAACGAGGGTCCGATCTCTGGGCTCTCCCGTGATGGCCTCCACCTGGCCCACAGGAGCGGACACGGGCGGCCCTCCTGGAGACGCTCTATGAGGAACTGCACATCCACAGCCAGTCCATGATGGGCCTGGGCAGCGACGAGGACAAGATGGAGAACGGCGGTGGTGGCGGCGGCTTCTTCGAGTCTTTTAAGGTGAGGGGCTAGGGTCTACCTGGGGCAGAGGGGCCGGGCCCGTCTGGGGTGGAGTCGTGGGGGTGTGGCCGGAGGCGGGCTCGCACTGGGGGTGGAGTCGGGGGCGGGGTTATGGGCAAGGCGTGGGGTGTGGCCGGAGGCGGGCTCGCATTGGGGGTGGAGTCGAGTGGGGGGCGGAGCCAGGGGTGGAGTCAGGGAGAGGGGAGCCGAGCTAGGAGCTTAGGTGGCAAGTACCTGGGGTAGAGTCTGGGTGGTGGCGAGCCTCAGGGAGGACCTAGGCTTTAGGGTGGTGCGCTGACTTGGGAGGAGTTAATGGTGGGTGTGGGGTGCCTAGGCTTGGGGGTGGAGTCTACTTGGGAGTTCTGCGAAGGTTTGGAGCCTTCTGGGTGGCAACCGGGTGCCTCTGGTGGTGGTTACCAGGTGAGCAGACAGAGAAGAGAGGAGGAGGTGTCCTCAGAGGGAAAGAAACAGAAGTCTGAGGTGCGGTATGGGAACCGAGTGGCCATAGGAGAGGGACCTGGCCTGTGTGACCCTGTGACCTGGCTGTCTCTGGTTTAGCTTAGGGTTAAGAGCACTGATGCCCAGTTCTGCCACTTACCAGCTTGAGCGTCCTCTGAGCCTCAGTTTCTTTCTTTATTTTTTTTTTAATTTTATTTATTTAAATAATCCCTACACTCAACATGGGCTCAGCCTCAAGGCCCCGTGATCAAAAGTCACATGCTCTTCCTGCTGAGCCAGCCAGGCACCCCGAGCCTCGGTTTCTTTACGTACAGGGTAGGGCAATGGCAGTTTACCGCATACAACTGTTGAGAATTATTTGTAAATGAGTCAGATTAGTGCGATATAAATTCAAAAGCAAAATGCAAAAACCCTGTCTATCTACCTCAGCAGTTGCTGTCCAAAGTAAGAGGCAGAGGAGGGGGAGTTCCTCCTTGCCTCACAGGTCCTGGACTTCCCCAGGCTGCAGGTCCCCAGGCCGTGGCTTCCTTGCCATGTTCTCCTCCACCCACAGGAGGGGAACGGCCCATCCTCCAGGTGCCCTGCTGGGCCTGTTGGACCTCACCCTTATCCCAGGGCAGGCAGCAAAGCTGGAGATGTGGGTTTGGAGTGGGTTTGCATAAGGGGATCGGCCCAGCTGTCCAGGCCTGCCCTGGACTTAGGCGAACAGACCGTCTTTGAGAAAGGGGCCTGAGGAGAGCCCTGCCTCTGTCCACTGGAGACAGGGAATGGATGGAGTGAATGTGGGTCTGGGGTGCCTTGGGGGAGGTGGGGGTCCAGTGGTCCCACATCTCTCGTAGGTGCTGGACAGTGGACCTGGATTAAGTTGGAGGCAGCAGAGCCCACAGTTAAGGGCACATGATTTGACATATTGGTTCCAGGCTTGTCTCATATATGTAAAATGGGCATGATAATAGTGCCTACCTCGTAGGGTGGGTTGAATGAGTGAACGTAAAGTACCTGGCCCCATAGGAAACATTCAGTACAGATTGGCCAAGAAAAGCAAGGAAAAGTGAGAGGGAGGAAAAAAAAGAAAGTAGTGGAGAAAGCCCTACGGGACCCTAAGAGCAAGAAATTGAGGTTTCTGGACGGCTCTCTGTGCACGCTCAGGGTCATGCCCCAGCATCTCCTGCAATCCTTGCAACAGCCACATGAGAGTCATAGGAGGCTCAGAGAGGTGCAGTGGCTTGTCCAATGTCACCCAGCAAGTTGGTGGCAGAGCCAAGGCCCAAACTACCCTTAGGCACCATATGGACTTGCCTCTCCTGTGGCCTCACAGACAGGGACTTCCTGGGGTTACCCAGAGTGGCGTTGGTGGGGAGGGACCAGATGTCTGGGCTCCTGGATTTCCCGGGGAAGGGGGGACCTCCTAAAGTCTGTGCCTCCTCCACTCCCACCCCACCTTCACAGCGGGTCATCCGGAGCCGCAGCCAGTCCATGGACGCCATGGGACTAAGCAACAAGAAGCCCAACACCGTGTCCACCAGCCACAGCGGGAGCTTCGCCCCCAACAACCCCGACCTGGCCAAGGCAGCTGGAATAGTGAGTGCCCTCCCCCAACAGGCCTTAGCTCTCCCCCACCTCCGAGGCCTGCCCCCCACCGTTACCCTGCTGTCTGAGTGCCCATCCTGGGTTCTAGACTCAGTCTAGCCATGGCTTTCCATGGGGGCCCAATGTCCAGGCCACGACAGTGGGGTGCTGAGAGCCTGCAGCCCCCTTCCAGCTCCTCGGCCCTTCCTTCCTCCTGGTCCCTTATTCAGGTGGCTTTCTGCGGGTCAGCTCTGGGGCTCCCTCTCTATGACATTCCTTACTGAGCACCTACTGTCTATCACGTGCTGGGAATTGGGCTGCTTTGTGGACACTACTGTCAAGCCTTGAGCTGCTGGGAGCACCTACTGTGTGTCAGGCTGTGGGCACGCACTGTGTGTCAGGATGTGGATTTCTGTGTGAGCGCCTGCTGTGTGCCTGGCCCTGAGATGCTGGTGGGTACCTACTGTGTCAGGACTCGGGCTGCTATTTGAGCAACTGCTGTGTCAGGACCCGGTTGCTGTGTGGACGTGTATTGTGCGAGCATCTACCGTGGGCCTGACCCTGCGTTTCTGTGAGCACCTACTGTGTGTCAGGTCCTGGGCTGCCGTGTGGGCATCAGCTCTGTAAGTATCCACTGTATGCCCAGCCCTGGGTTCTTGTGCGAGGACCTACCACGTGTCAGGAGATGGACTTCTGAGCACAGGGTATGTGCTAAGCCCCGGAGACCGGGGAATCTTTGCTGTGTGTCAGGAAGCGAGCTGTGGTGTGAGCGTGTTCTCTGTGAGCCCCTTCTTCCATGTGCCTGGCCCTAGGCTGCCGTGTGAGCACCTACTGTGTGTCGGGGCCTCTGTGGTTATGGCTGCCTGTTGTGTGTCAGGAACTGGGCTTCTGTGTGAGCACCTACTGTGTGACTACTTCCTGTCTGCCAGCCTCTGTGGGATTCTGCTGCTAAGACGGTGGGGTGTGTGTGTGCTGGGTACACAGGGTGGATGAGGCCTTCAGTTGTGGGCCCATCTGCTTTCCACCGCCCAGTGACCACCCCTGACGCTGCACCCGCCATCTCTCCTCCCCATCCCGCTGTCTTTCTTCCATCCATCTGTCCGCCGTCCTTCTGTCCTTCATTGACTGTATGCTGCATGCCAAGCCCTGTGCTCAGTGCTGTGAGGCTGTGTCACATGGCAGGAGGTCCCCCGGCCCCCCAGCCACCCCTGCCCCATGGTCTGGCCTGGCCCGGGGAACAAGCCGGGGCCTCTGCTGGCCTGCAGTCACCAAGCCCACTGTCACTGGAGAAGCAGGCCCACCCCCTCCCTTCCCGCTGAGTGGCTCAGCCTCCTGTGGGTGCTGTCGAGGGGCCCCGGGGCCGGGCCAGGCCAGCAGCACCCACCATGGCAGTAACCAGACCCATTTCTGTTTTTGTTTTTGTACATCTCTCTCTTCTGCTGTGATTCCTTTTCCTTCTGCGTCTGCATTTTCCCTGATCTATCTTCCCTCTCTCTCCCCGCTGCCCCACCCCCACCGACACCTGTCTCTTCCCTCCTCCTGCCCCCGCCCACACTGTTCTCTCCCTGCTTTCTCCTTCCCACCTCCCTGTTCTTCTGGCTCTGTCTGTCTGTCTGTGTTTCTCTCCGTGATCTCGTGTGTGTTCCCCCATCTGTGTCTGTCCGTGTCACTGTCTCCTCCGTCCGCTGTGCCGCCCCTTCCTGGCTGTGTCTGTCAACCCCCTGCCTCACTGTTCGCTTGGTTTCTCTTTGTCTGTCTGTCCTTCCCCCCTTTCCCTGTCTTACCCCTCCCACCACCTACATCTCTCTCTGTCTCTCTCTGTGTCTGTCTGTCTCTCTCTGCCCTTGCCCTCTGCTGCTTGCCAGTCATTGCTTATTCCTGGGAAAAGCGCGAGTAGATTCGGACGCCGGGGCAGTGCCATAGGCATAGGAACGGTGGAAGAGGTTGTCGTCCGCGGGGCCGCCGGCTCTGGAGGCTGCCTGCACGTGCTGTTCTCTGCTCGCTCTCAGGACGGAGGCCATATTGGGGACGTTGCCCCCCCTTCCCCCTGGGACCGGCCCGGGGCAGTGCAGGATGGAGTGCCAGCAGCTCGGATGGCACTCGGCACCTGCTTTGGGGCCTGGTACCTGCGCCAGAGCCGGTGCCCCCCCGCCGCCAGGGGCTTCTGGCCCTGCCCTGGCCCTTGGGACCCTGGGCGAGTCCCTGCCAGGATCTGGTACCCAAAGACCCTATGCCCAGCTGCACGTCCCCCAATATCGCCAGTTCTGCATGGAACGCCATCCCTCTCCTGATTCCCGCCCTCCCCCCCGCCCCCGCACCATGAACCGGCCTGAGGGTTCCTGCCCCTCCATGCCTCCCTGGGGCCCACCTTCCTGCCTCCCCAGAGAAGCTGGGGCCTGCTTCTGGGGCATGGGGCCTCCCATCCTACTGTGTTTAATAAACCAGGGGAGGGAGGGTATCTTTCAATGCTGGGCCAGAATCTCCCCCAGCCAGTTTGGAGGTTCCAAGGTGGGGTGGGGGCTTGTGTTGCAATCTCCGCTCTCTCCCCATGACCCTGAGCTTCCAGGTCCCATGACAACGTGGGGGCAGAGAGCTGGGAGCCATTCTGAGGTCTCAGCCTCTTCCCATCCCTGCCCAGAGTGGCTGCCCAGCCCCCTCGGGTTCCTGCCCTTCCCCTGGACTAAGATTCCAGGCCCCACGCTGCTGTGTGATCTTGGGGGCCCTTGCCCTCCCCAGGCCTGTTTCCCTATCTGTGAACTTGGAGGGCTGTCCCTGGAGATGGACATTTCTCTTCTCCTTTCTTGCTCCATTGTCTCTGCTTCAGGGCCTGGGGCAGCAGGGCCCCAGGTGGCATGTGGAGGACAGTGGCTCTCCCAGGGCAGGTGGGCACTGAGTTGGGGCCTTTCCCTGCAGTCACTGATCGTCCCTGGAAAGAGCCCCACGAGGAAGAAGTCGGGCCCGTTTGGCTCACGCCGCAGCAGTGCCATCGGTATCGAGAATATCCAGGAAGTGCAAGAGAAAAGGTGGGTGGGCAGGTCCCCTGTCTCCTCCAGCCCCTTTCCTGGCCCCCGTGCAGGGGCAGAGTGAAGCAGGCAGGAGGGAGTGTCCGCTCTTCTGTTTCCTGTCCTTCTCGGGGACAGCTGTACAGTCAGGCGCCTGCTGCGTGCCAGGCACTAGGGCCAGCTTGTCACCTACCGTGAGGGGCGTTCATCTGTCAGCAGTTCTGCTGGCTGCACAGGGGGTCACACCTTCCACGTCAAGATGCAGTAGGTGAGAGGGCACAGGGGCCTGCCCAGGTCACGCAGCCAGTGAGGCGGAGCTGGGATGGACGGCCTGGTCTGCGGGGTCTGCAGGGGTGCGTCTGTGTGGGCAGGGCGCAGGCAGCACACCACAGTAGCCGCAGGACGGCCCCTGGGAAACGGGATAGTTTCCAAATGTGAATCCTGTCTCTGCCACACTGGGGCTGTGTGACCCTGGAAGAGTCACGGTACCTCTCTGAGCCCCACCGTCCCAATCTGCAAAATGAGGCTAAGAACACAGCCAACAACACGGGCTGCTGTAGAGGTGCGGTGCGGGGCGTGTGATGCAGGGCAGGTGCACTGAGTCCTCGGGAGTGGAGGCGGTACCGTCCTCATGGCCACGAGAGCCCGGAATCCTATGAAGCCTGGCTTCAGAGCTCGGCTTTGCCATGGACCTAGCTGTGCACCCCTGGGCAGATTCCTTCCCATTCTGGACCTCAGTTTCCTTACCCATGACAAGCATCAGGAGGGGAGGACTTGAGGAGTGTCCCGTCTTCTGTAGGCGCTCCAGCACGGCCTGCTTCTTTCCTCGGCCAGGCCAGCCAGGTTGCTGCAGGGACGGCTCTGGGGTTGGCCCCTGAGGATAGAGGGTATGGGGACGAGGCAGGAGGCGCCCGTGACCTCACCACCTGGGCCTCGTTCTACCCTCGATGCCAGGCCCAGTACTGAATCCCCCCGCTGCCCCCGTGTGCCCCGCAGGGAGAGTCCCCCCGCCGGCCAGAAGACCCCAGACAGCGGGCACGCCTCACAGGAGCCCAAGTCGGAGAACTCATCCACTCAGAGCTCCCCAGAGATGCCCACGACCAAGAACAGGTTGGGGTTCGGGGCACGCCGAGCCAGGGGGCTTGGACTCACCCTTTCCAGTCCCTGCGTGGGCCTGGGGCTGCCCGGGAGCGTTGGCAGGGCCAACGCTGACAGCCCAGAGGAGCGTGACCTGATGAGCTCTTTCTAGATGGTGACACAAGAGAACAATGAAGCAGGGGATGCAATGGGGACTTACTGGGGGGGGATAGTTGGTGCTCTGGAAAGACATCTAGAAATGGGGGAGGCTTAGCTGAGAGCTGAGTGAGGAACCAACCCTGCCAAGACTGGCATGGCAGAGGGAAGAGGGCTCTAGGTGAAAAACAGCAAGTGCAAAGGCCCTGAGGCATGCCTGAAAGACAGAAAGAAGAGTGGCGCTGTTGGAGCTGAGTGAGGGGCTGGGCCCAGGCAGACAGTTGTGCTGGATGTTGCTGGGAACGAGGTCAGGGAGGCACGCAGGGGTTAGATCCCGGCTTCGGAAGCCATATGAGAACTTTGCATTTTACCCTAAGTGGGGCCAGGGAGGAGCCTTTGGGATTTTAGTTAAGAGGAGTGATGTTTCAAACCTGACTGTGGTTGCCACATGAAGAGGTGGGCTGGGGAAGAATGGAAGTAGGGGGAGGCCCTCCAGCGCTGAGTCTCAGCCCCCTCTGGGCTGACTCTGGGAGTGTCTAGACTCCCAGGCTGTGCTCTCCTGAAGAGTCAGGCAGGTGAACAGAGAAGAAGACACGGACGACAGGGACAGGGAGAGACAGGGCTCGCAGACCCAGAGTGGGGAGGTCCATTCCCACCTTGAGAGGAGGAATTGAGGAGGAGACCCTTGGCTGAGTTTTGAAAGATGAATTTGCTTTTTGGGATTTGAGGGAAGGGGTGAGACTCCAGGAGACACAAAGTCCCGAGCATGGAACAAAACTGAGAGGGTTGAGAGTAGACTGTGGAGTTGGAAGGCCTGGGTCCAAACCCCTGTTCTCCCACCTTTGGCTGGGTGACCTTGGGCTATGCGCCTATTCTCTCTGAGCCTCGGTGTTTCCTCATCTGTAAGACGGGTCTGTGAATGATAACAATGAGATAACTCCGCTAAAAGCCCTTGAAACAGTGCCTGGCACAGAGCAAACACACTGGACCCTAGTTTCTCTGTTAATACTGTTATTACTGAATACCTCGCCAAGGAAATTAGATTTTACTGGGGTGATGGGGAACCACAAGGCGGTTTTACTCAGGAGAGGGGTGTGCTCAGATCCGTGAATTCGGAAGGACAGTGGTGGGGGGAGGCTCGAGGCCTGGGCAGCTGTCATGGGGGCCACAGAGGTGCCTGGGTGGCTGCAGGCTGGGCCTCCCAGGGCAAGGAAGCGGGGTGCGGCCCAGGAGGTGCCCAGAGCAGACGCAGGCTGACAGGGTGCTGTCTGTGGCAGAGCGGAGACGGCGGCCCAGAGAGCAGAAGTGCTGAAGGACTTCTCCCGCTCCTCGTCCAGTGCCAGCAGTTTCGCCAGCGTGGTGGAGGAGACTGAGGGTGTGGACGCGGATGACACAGGCCTGGTGAGAGGCCCAGGGAGCTGTGCTGCTCTCCGGCAGCCTGCAGGGCGGCTCTGTGGTCCCTGTAGATACTCTGGGCAGAAGCAGGAGCCTGGATGTGGCTGAGATGAGATCAGGGGACCCAGCCCAAAGGAGTCATGCAGACTAACCCTCCCTTACTCTGAAGACGTCCATGGCTCCCCAGTGTCGTCCCCAGAGAGCCCCATCTCTGAGGGCTCCATTGAAGATCCAGTCCCTCCCCAGCTTCATCTCTTACCACCTTAGCCGTTCTGTGCTCTTTTGCAGTCCCCCCCAGCATTACCAGGTTTACCCCACCTCTGGGCCTTGCATTTGCCATCTCCTCAGTCTGGAACACTCTCCCTGCCTCCTCTTTCCCGCTTTGTCTGACTGACTCCTTCTTATCCTTCTCGACTCAGCCTCACATCACCTCCTCCTAAAAGCCTTCCCTGATTTTCTAGTCCTAGGGTAGGTTGGGAACCCCCCTCTTCATGCTCTTGCAGACCCCTGGGGCTTTGCCCTTAGCACCCTTATGTCATTCTGCATTCAACAAAGCTTTAGCGGCCCCCTCTTCCTTGCCAGGCCCAGTTCCAAGTGCTACAGTTGCAGCAGGGAACCGTGTGGACCAAGGCCCGGCCCGATGGGGCTCAGAGTCTAGGATTTTAAGAGTCTCTTCATAGGCTGTCTTGCCTCCTAGACCTCACTGTCTGAGGGCAGGGATCCTGCCTGCTTTCTCGCACTGGCTTGGCCCAGGATAACACCAGTGAATGTTGGCTGAAGGAATGAATGGGAGTGTGTGGTGTTTGCCTCCCACTCTGTCCTCCTGTGGTCTCCCTGGGGCAGATATTGCTGGGCCCCCTTCCTCTTCACAGGGGCATGAGGGTGAGGGGTTGTCGGTTGCAACAAGCAGAGGAGGCTGGGAGACGGGAGGGGAGCCCAGCCAGTGCGTGGATGAGGGCTAACCTCCCTCTTTCTCTCTTCCCCAATCCCCAGGAGAGCGTCTCATCCTCAGGGACGCCCCACAAACGGGACTCCTTCATCTACAGCACATGGTTGGAGGATAGTGTCAGCACCACGAGCGGGGGCAGCTCCCCAGGTACCAGGCCACAGGCAGCTTCCCCTGCCAAGCCCCTCTTGCAGCAGGAGGGGGACAGGGATGGGCACAGAGGGCAGAGACCACTTCTCATACCCCAGGTGGTGGGTGTTTGATGGGCCTGCCCCTAACAGAGGAGACAGTGGGTGGGACGGTTGCGGGCTGATGGCTTCTGGAATGGTCTTGGTGGATGATGGAGGAGGGGTAAAGAAGGGAGGTAAGGGAGGGGTTCCCCGAGGGAGGGACTTGGCACGGGCGCGCAGCCCTGGTGCCCACCGGCCATCCATGCATCCATCTCCCTGGTGCCTCCCCGCGGCCAGTGAGGTGGCTCCCTCCTGCCCCCCTCCCCAGGCCCCTCACGGTCACCCCATCCCGATGCCGGCAAGCCGGGGGACCCTGCGTGTCCCGAGATCAAGATCCAGCTGGAAGCGTCTGAGCAGCACAGCCCACAGCTGGTACGTGCCGCCACGGGGGGACTGGCTGGGCCCGTGCGGCCAGCCTAAAAGCTGCCCCGTGGGAACGCTCCCCCACGAGACAGTTGGCCCTGGGGGAAAGGGGACAGTTGTCCAAGGGGACCGGGGGTGGGCGCCGGGACCAAGAGGTCCCCCGAGCCAGGAGGGGCTGGGTTCATCTGGCCCGGACACAACCCGTGTCTTCTGCTTATCTGTGTCTCCTGCCCCGTGTCTTCATCTGTCCTCTCACCTGCGTCGCCGGCACTCTGTGCAGGGCTGTTAGCCAGGCTCCCGCTCTGAAGGTGAAACTGAGCAGGTCAGACCCAGTCCCCGGCTCTTGTTTGGTGGGGAGAGGGCAGGAGTGGGCAGGAAGGGGGTGGTGGCTCCTCCCTGTCCCTCTGCCAGACTCCCCGGGCTGAGAGCGATGTGTACCTGGATTCAAATCCTCTGCCACTCGGATGCTGGGTAGGACTCGGGGAGGGCGCTGGCTCCTCTCTGAGACTCTGTTTCCTTCTCTGTGCAGTGGGGCCAATCCGTGCTGCCTCACCTCGGCCCACGAACTGCGGGCAGGAGTTGTTGGGAGCCTGCAAGGCGCTTGGGAATTGCGTGGAGGGAGGGGCCTGCTGGGAGAAGATTCCCAGTGGGACCAAAAGACCCAGAGAGAGCCCGGGCCTGCAGGGGCGGCCCCTCCCCCTCCCACTTCCGTCTCCCTGCTTCGTGGTGTGTTCATCTCCCTTTCCCCTGCAGACGAGGCCGCAGAAGCACCAGGTGAAGATGCTGTGGCAAGTCCAGGTGGATAGGACCTCTGCCCCCAAGGCCAGCACCAGCCTGTGGGCTGCCCCCTGCCCCCACCTTGGCCACCCTGCTGGGCTGTCTCTGCGGGGCGGAGCCATCCAGACCTGGGAGGGGGAAGCTGCTGGCATCATCCCCACTCCTGAGGCTGGGGCAGGCCGTGGTCAGTTGAAGCAGAATGCCAGGCCTGGCTTGCCCCCACTCCGGGCCCTTCATCACACCGGGGTGCCCTTCTGGACTCATGGGGATCAAGACGGGAGGGGAGGATCGAGATATCTCAGTGCGCACAGAGCCTACCATGGAGGCAGTGGGATGTGAAATGAGCACATAGGCTGGGAGTCCTGAGTCCTGGCTTCCAATTTGGGTTCTGCTTTGTGACTTTGGGCAAGTTGCTGTCCCTCTCTGGGCACCTCTGCTGCAAATGGACAAGATTATTTCAGAGGTCATTGAAGACTGTGATTCCATGCACCTGCCCCAGAATGGGGGGTTATCCTCCTAGGGCCCCCCATCGCCCTACCTTGCTTCTTGGGTTCCCTGGGACCCCAGGTGGGCTGAGGTGCTGGGAGCTGGCTATGCCTGTTGCCCCTCCTGGACCCTCAAGCTCTACCACAGATCTGCCGATCCCCTGTCCACTGCCTCCACCTGACAGACAAGTGACTCCCCTTAGGGGAAGGGGGACCTCCCTGGCTTCTCAGCCAGCACCCAGCTTAACCCCTGCCATCCCATGCTCTGGGCACTCTAGGTCGAGGGGTCTCAGCTGGCCTAGAGTTATGGGCTTCGCCTTTGCGCCCCCCGCCCAGCTCCCACGGAGAGGGCAGCCAGGCACAGCTGCTGTGAGCCCACATCCTTGTGTGTGTCTGTCCACACTTTTTAGGCACCACGCCAAAGGCCAGCCTTCCGGCCCCAACACCCATTTTGGAAGCCCCCGTGGTTGTGTGTATGTCAGTAACATTGTACAAAATAAATTCTATTTATCGCTATTGTACCCCGGGTTGGGCCTGGCTTGGTGTGAACCCTGCCTGGACCGACTCCAGACAGACCTTAGTGGTACTGAGGTACCAGCCTGTCTGTCCCCCTCACCCCACCCTTCAGAGCTGCTGTTAGGCTCCAGGGGTACCTCCACAGCCAAACCACAGGTTCTGTGACCACCAGGGTGCCTCCTCCCCATCGTGCTGCCCTTCCCCCCACTCTGTTCCCTGTCTGCAAGAGGGGGGAATGGGGGGGGCGTGTCCTGGTGCCATCTCGTATTAGCTGAGCGGCCTTCAGAAACTTGAGCCATGATTTCCACTTCTGTGAAATGGGAGCAGTATTATCTCTCCCAAAGGCTTGTGATGGGGGTTCCTTGAGCTGGTGTATATCAAACACCTGGCCCATGGTCTGGCACACAGTGGGTGCTCTGTGATTGCCTTCCGGCACTCCTTTCTGTTGCTCAGTGAAGCCCTAGAATTTTCTTGATATGGCCACCAGGGGGCACTAAGGGATAGCTTACCAGGACTGACGGGACCAGGAAAGGGGCTCACGGTGCTGGGCAGTTACAATTAAAGATACTGAGTGACGGGGGTGTTCACAAACCGGGGGCCCAGCCTGCGTGAGGTAGTCATGGAGAAGACTCTGAAGCAGGGGTGCCCAAGCATCCTGGAAAGGCCGAGGAAATTCCCTGGGGCAGGGAGCGGCAGGTGCAAATGTGTGGAGGAGAGTGCCTGGAATTGGGAAGATAGCAAACAGGATTTGTTTTTGTTTTTGTTTGTTTTTTTCAAGATTGTATTTATTTACTTAGTGCACATGAGCAGGGGTGGGGGGGGCAGTGGGCGAGGAGAGAGGGAATCCCAAGGAGACTCTGCGCTGAGCACAAAGCCGGACATGGGGCTCCATCTCACGATCCTGAGATCATGACCTGAGCCGAAATCAAGAGGCAGGCATTCAACTGATTGAGCCACCCAGGGGCCCCGCAAACAGTTCTGAGTGATGGGAAGGTGACAGGGTAGAGATGAGGCCAGGGCCATGTGGCCTTGAATGCCAGACCAAGGGGCCAGGGGTCTGTGCTCAGGGCAGCAGGGAGCCATGGAGGATTTGAAACCCGGATTGCCATAGACAAAAGCTGGGTTGCTGGTGGAGACCAGCTGGGCAGTGCCAGGCAGGTAAGGGAGGGTCAAGGAGACAGTCTTTGGAGACAGAGGGCAGGAGGACAGTGGGCAGGCCTGGAAGGACTGGGGAGCATGAGCGTCTGGGTGAAGGGCCTGATGGGATGTGGGGCTGGGGGAGGGGGGCATCCAGCCTGGGTACTGGGTAAGGGGGTCCCCTCTGAGGTGGGAGTGCAGGACGAAGAGTAACTTGGGGTGGGCACATGCCTTGGCCTTCCCGACAGCTTTGCGGAGTCCCCACTGCCTACCACAACCCCCACACCCTTCCCAGGACAGTGGTGAGCGCACCCCCCCAGGGGCTGCCATGCTTTTCCTGACAGTGGCGCTAGGATGTCTGGGGCCACCCAGGGGCTGTGACTCACGCTCAATTCTTAACCACACCCACCCGGTTTGGCTCCAGGCTGCCCTGGGCTCCGTGGGTCCCCTACCAACCCCACCCCCTCCCCTGCACAGCCTCACCCCAAACGCCCCCTCCCATCTTCTCCTCAGTCTCTTGCCCTGTCCCCCCCCCATCCGACCAGCGAAGGGCCGAAGGGCCGGCAGCCAAAGTTCAGCACCAAGGTCAAGAGCTTAGCTCTGAGTGCCTTTACCTCCTGCTCTGACTTGAGGCACGTGATTTGGGCTCTCTGGGCCTCAGTTTCCTCATCTGCACAGTGGGAGTGCTAATAGTTCTGACTTGGGTCCCTTGACATGAGGATTCAGGGGTGCAGCCCCAGCACGTGGTGTGCCCTAAAAACAGTGTGCCTGTTGGGGGACAGGGGCGATGATGAAACGGGGACCATAGCCATAAGCCACCTCAGAGGACGTGGGGTCGGCTCTCTGTGCGGAAGATGGAGTAGCGGGGGCCAGCCCGACACTGCTGTCCAGACCTGGGGAGAGTGTGATTGCTAGTGGCTCCCTTGAGCCCCAGCTCCCCGGCTTTGCTGGGACTCCACGGGGTTGAGCACCGCACCTGTGCACTTCCCCTCGAGCTCCGCAGCTGAGCTGGGGCGCTGGGGTCACAGACGCGCAACCTTCCTTTGCCTCTCGGCCTGCATGGTCCGTGCCAGACCCCCTCTGTGGCCAGGGCAGGCCTCTGGGCAGAGCATCAGGCGGAGCCCCACCCATCCCCAAGGTGGGGCCGGGGGAGGCTGAGGGTGAATCCGGCCTCCGGGATCAAAGTGTCCAACGCTGTTTCTCTTGTGGCCGCGCCAGCTCCATGCTCACTCTGGGTTCTGAGGTGGGGAGGGCGGGCCAGGACACTGACCCAAGGCTGGAATTAGGGCTTGGGTGGGGGGCACCGGGGTCTGGGAAGCCGTGGACTCTACTTAGAAATAACTCTGGTGTGGAAATGGCAGCCAGAGGTTCCTCCAGATGCAGGAGGCAAGAGGTCTCCTGTGGAGGGACTTGGGCTCCTGACGGAGCTGACACCCATCTCCCCTGCCTCCGAGCTGGTATCTGTCTCTCCAGGGCTCAGCTTCATTGCCTGTCAAAGGAGGACAAAGCCTCACCTATCGCTGTGAAGAGGCTGTCATGGTTTCTAAGGTACCTGGCATAAGACCCATGCCCACAAGGAGGGGTCCTTCCCTGTCCCGTAGCAGCTGGGGTGCCCATGGCCATCCATGGCTAACCCTGAGGTGACTTTGCCAAAGAGACGGCCGCAGGCCCAGGCCTGCCCACTGCCAGGGGACTGGGACCTGGACATTCTCTACTGCTTAGGCCACAGGGGGTACTTAGCCAGGGACCCTGGAATGTAGAGGTCCCTCCCTCACTCCCTGTACCCGCCCTGCCAAGGGGACAGCCAGGGACGGAGCCTCCTGAAATAACCAGATCTGGTTAGTGAGGCTAATTTTAAAAGCCACTCTGGCTACCCCATAAGCCCTTCTGGGAAGCCATGAATGTCCCTGTGTTGCGCCTGGGAAGCAGGGTGAGGGGAGAGCAGCAGGGGCTGGGGATGGCCTCCCACCCCTGACTGTTAGGGCGGGAGACCCCGAGCTGCCTCTCGCTGCCTGCCCATCCAGGACCCAGAGTCCCAAGTCCAATGTTGGGGTTCAGGGGCCCCAGCCTCTACCCTGATCCACTCAGGAAAAACCCTGGTGGGCTCTCAGGACCCTCCAGCCCCTGAGCTGGTTTCCACGAAGCAGTGCTGGGCAGGGAGGCCTTAGGCTCTCTGGCTCTGTCTTGGCTCTCTCCCACTGTTTCCATTGTTCACGCTCCCTGTCCCTTTCTCTCTGGGTCTCTGCCTCTGTCTCTGACACTTGAGGTCCCTCTTTGCGGGGGTGGCTCTGTCCCCCTCTCTCTGGGCCCATCAGGAAGGAGGCCAGACAGCATTCCTGACAGGCCATAGGCTGGAGCGTGCATACCAGGGGGAAGTGGGTGTCCACCTGGGGAACTAGGGGCCCGGTGGGGAGGACAGCAGTCCTGGAGGCGGACAGGAGCTGTAATGGGGCAGGCAGGGGCCATGTCCAGGCACGACGTGGGCCATCTGGACAGGCCAGGTGCCCGCAGAAGGAATGAGCCCCAGGGGTAGGGTTGCCAGATTTAGCAAGTAGAAACACAGAGCCCAGTTAAACTTGAATTTCAGATAAACAAGAAATAATTTTTAGTTTCAGTATACCTCATGCAATATTTGGGACATACTTATACTAAAAAATCATTCTTTGTTTATTTGAAGTTCAAGTTTAACTGGGCATCTTATATTTTATCTGGCAACCCTAGCCTGGGAGGCTCCAGGAGTGAGCCGAGAGGTTTCTCAGGAATGGCAGGTTTTAGAGCCAGTGGGAGCCCCAGCCTGGTGGGGCGAGCACAACCATACCCGGTCTCATGGTGGGGGCACACCTTCTGCCCACAGGGAGACTTCAATTTTCTGGGGGTGGGGACTATCCTTGGAAGCCCGGGGGCAGGAGGGGACCGTGACCCTGACACCTGGCACCCCATATGGAACCGCAGGCATCAGAAGGCAGGGTCTGTGTACGTTCCCCGCTGAGCCGCAGGGCCTAACCTGGGGCTGACACATAGTAGGGGCTTCATAAATATTTGCTGAATGAATGAAGAATCCGCTCACCCCATCCCCACGGGAATGGGGATGCTTGGCCAGCAGGGGGCTCCAGCAGCCTACCTCGCAAGCTCCTAGGAGCTAACTGGTGTGTGCAAGGCACCCATCCTGGGGGTTCCCCAAAGTGAGCTGCAGAAAGGGAGTGAAGGGCAGAGGGGCTGGAGAGAGGAGGCTGGTGTTTCCCTATGGCATCTGGGCCCCAGACTCCACTCTCAACTCGGAGTTCAGCCTGGGCAAGAGTGTGGTGGGGGGTGGGGACTAGGGCAGGGTGACCTCTGGCTTCTGGCATGGGGGGCTGCTTCGGACTAAGGAGGGGCAGGCCACAGAGGTGTTCTCAGGGCTCCTTAGTGTGGGCGCTCGGACAGCCGGCGGGATTCCTGGGACCTAGGTATTTGGGGACCCTTGTTTCTGGAGAGCTGAAATTGGCCTTTTCCTGTGGGCTATTAATCTCAGGAGACTTCCTGGAGGGATTGACTATGCTCTCCCACACCTCCCCAAGAACAGAGTCCCTTAAATAGCCTTTTCTTTTTTTTTTTTAAAGATTTTATTTATTTATTTGACAGAGATAGAGACAGCCAGCGAGAGAGGGAACACAAGCAGGGGGAGTGGGAGAGGAAGAAGCAGGCTCATAGCGGAAGAGCCTGATGTGGGGCTCGATCCCATAATGCCAGGATCACGCCCTGAGCCGAAGGCCAGACGCTTAACCGCTGTGCCACCCAGGCGCCCCTTAAATAGCCTTTTCATTCCCTGATTCATTCATTCATTCATTCATTCATTCATTCATTCATTCTCTAACTCACCCACCATCACCGCTTGCTGCGATGACCCCGCTTGGGATCTTGTGCTAAAAGGACCTTAGCAACTTGTCTGGGCTCAGCAGAAGCACACTTGTTCCAATGCCCGCACTGCCCCTGGCTCCCTGTGCAATCCTGGGCAAGAGACTGAGGACCTGGGCTTTGCCATCCCTGCAGTGGGGATGAGGCCCCCAGCTCCCTGCTGGGGTAGCTGAAGACAGAAGATGGTGCCTGCCCACATCAGGTGCAAGGGGGGGTGCTCATCCTGATCTGTGTTATTATTATCAGTGTCCTCCTTGGGAGGTCCCTGTGTGCCGGGCAGGGAGCTGCCACTGGCCCCAAGGCCCTGGCTTCACGGCCAGTGTCATGCCAAGGTTTCATCATCTCAGCCTCCATCCCTCCTTCTCAGGGAATGTCATCTCTTTCAAGGTACCTCTGGCCTCCAGATGCAGCCATGAATCTTTCCGGGGGAAAAACCAGAGGTGGGGACGGAGCTTGGAGTGGCCATCGGAAGACAGGGCTTGGGCCCGGCCCCCTCTAACCTGCAGTGTGAGCTGCAGCTTGTCTCTTCCCGCCCTCCTGGGTCTCAGTTTCCCCAGTTGTACAGTGAGGGGGTGGGGCTGGACACCCTCCCTGCCCTGGAAGGGGCCTTTCTGTGTGTCATCCTGTTAGTAACGGTTTAGCTCCGAGCCTATAATCACATCTGCCCTGGGAAGAACTAACACAGCGTTTCTTTAAATTGGGCTCTAATTGCGGCGTTTAGTGAAGTCAGATGCTCCCCATCCCCCAGCTGGTCTGAATCAGGGAGGTTGTCCCGACCTGCCCTGCCAGGCCCAGGAATCCCCTGGGATTGTTCTAGCTGTCATGGAGCCTGCGACAGGTCAGGGAATGATGTCTCCCAAGAACCCACTGTGTGTCAGGCCCTGAGCGGGCACTTTCCACCCAGAGGACTCTGGGTCATGTCTCTACGTCGGTGGGAGGCAGGGGCCCCTGAAACCACTTTTCAGAGAGGAAACTGAGGCACGGAGAAGTGTAGTCACTTACCCAAGGCTGCTCAGCTAGGATGTGGCAGCGTTCGGATTTGAACCCAGATCTGTTGGATTCCAGGGCGTTGTTCTCAGCCTGAAGCTGAGGAGCCACACCCCACCCCCAGCTTGGTCAAACCTCCCTCCTGGGGGGCTCTGCGGGGGCAGCAAGAGTCGCCCAAGCTCCCCCCCCCTCACCGGTCGCAGCTTTTTCTGTCCGCATGTGACCACAGCCACTCTGCTCCTTCCCCGCTGGTTGCGCCTGGAGAACAGGGTGTTGGTGGACGTGGCCAGAGGCAGCTCCCCTCTCCTCGGGTGGGGCAGGGGCCTGTGGTTTCCCTGTTTGTTCTGGAGATCCCAGCCGCTTCCCTAAGGAGACAGCTAGCGGTTCCCAGGCCACAGCCCCTCGGGTGGAGCCAGACCGCGGCTGGCCAGCCCAGGAGCACTGCCCGCCAGCCCCACTGGGCTCTGCCAGGCCCTGGCACTGGGTGGTCTGGGCAGGGGCCAGTGGGGGCTCGATCCAGGCTGCAGGACAGGAGCTGGGACTGGGGCCAGGCTCAAAGCTGCCCTGCCAGGGACTTGGAGGGGTTCTGAAGGCTGGGGATGGCTGGGCAAGGGGTAGAGACAGGCATGGGGCAAACGTTGCCTTGTGGGGAGCCCAGGAGGGAAGCCCAGTTCCATCTGAGGCCCTCAAGAGAAACACATTCACCCCCTCGAGGATTATCTCTGTTGGATGGCTTCAACTCAACCACGGAGCTGGTTGAGACAGGAGCCTACCTTAGAGCCCAGTGGAGAAGTCAAGGTGGGAGGCAGAAAACCATGATCCCAGCTCTGCCCTCCTCTGGACCTCAGTGTCTCCATCTGTACAATGGGAAGGGGACAGGAATCCATGCTTGACAAGAGCTCCTCCGCCTGGGTAGGTAGTAGTTGGGGGGTGGGTAGCGCAGGCTGGGAGGATTTCAGTTGTTCCCAGATTCATTTCCAGAAGCTTCTGGCATCACCTCCTCCCCGCCCAACGCACACCTTGGACGAAACCCAGAGGTGAGCACCTGCCAGAGTGGAAAGAGCTCCTGTGGATTTTGGAGTCTGACAGACCCCAGTTCAAATCCTGGCCACTGGCTGCCTGTCACCTTGGGCACATCGCATTCTCTCCGTGCCCTACAACTGTAATTGCCATCATGACCCTCCTTCTGTCTCCAGCTGAGCTCCTCCACTGAACTCCAGACTCTTCCTTCCCGACTACCTATGGGCATGTCCTCCCCCAAGTCCAATGGGCATCTCTAAGATAACGTGATCCAAACCACATCTGTATTTTCTCTCCAAATCTGCTCCCCCATAGCCATAAACGGCACTCCACCCAGGTGCTCAGGCCAAAAATTCAGGGGGCATCCCTGGTTCTGCTATTTCCTCTGCTCCCCACAGTGAGCCCATCAGCAAGCCCCGCTGGCTTTAACTCCCAAACATGTCTGGGATCCAGCTGCTTCCCGCCACCACCACACTTAGCTGGTCCAAGCCACCACCACCTCCACCCCCAGCGACAGAAAGTCCTCCAGCCTGCCCTCTAGCATCTACTCCTGGCATCCCCGGTCCCTCCTCTGCACAGCAGCCAGAGTGATATTTCCAGAGCATAAGCCGGACTACATCTCCCTCTGTGTCTAACCCAATTTACTGTGTAACTTCACACTGGCGTTTCACCCTCTCTGGGCTGCCTTCCTCCCTGGCCTCCAGCCCTGAGCTTTGTCTGGGGGACAGTGGCAAGAGGCCTGTGCCCCAGGAGATCCCTCAGGAGTAGAGAGCAGCCCCGCCCCCACCACCCCGCCACCCCGGCCAACCGTCCTCAGGGCGCAGCCTCTCCGCTGCCATTGTTTCCCAACCAGGTGACCTGAGTGGGCAGGAGGCTAATTCCAGGGCCCTCAGCCAGAGTGCCGGAGACCCTGGAGCCAGCCACCGTGGCCTGGGCAGGTGGAGGCAGGGGCTCTGCTGGAGGCCTCCAGGCATTCCTTACCAGGGTGAGGGCACCGGGCCCCACAGGACAGGATCTCCGCCAATGATGTCCCACCCCTGCCACCTTTGCAGTTACATTCCTGACCCCTCCTTGCCGCTCCGTACCCTGCCAAAAGGAGCGATGGGGAGATCAAATCCCCCACCTCGGGGCCACAGTGCTGGGCCTCACGCCCTCCTTCATCCCGTTAGTGGTGTGGCTTTGCATAAGTCATCAATTTCTCTCTGCTTCTGTTTCTTCATCTGGAAACTGGGGACAGACACAGTCCTGCCCTCTGGGAGGTGGGGGGGCAGAGATAAATGGGTTCAGTGCACTGTGAGGCACTAGGAACCGTGCCTGGCACTCTGGGGACACCATAGAAATGTTGTCGAGTGTGCCCGCAGCTCGGCTTCCAATGATCCTTGGCCTCTATTCCAATGGGTAGGAGGGACAGGTGCCCCTGGCTGGTGGTGGACCCCAACCTGTCTTGCCCCCCCCTTGGCTGGTGCAGCCCATGTCCACCCCATCCCGAGGCTGGCACAGAGGACCAAGAAGCCAGAAAAGGGCCTGGAGCCTTGCTCAGGGCAGCAGCACAAGGAGGCCCCAGGAAGCCACCCAGAAACTCCAGAAACTCGGGAGCCCAAATCCCCTTCTGAGAACTTAATCCCCCCAGCCCCCCCCACCCCCAACCCCAGATCGGCCATTGCTAGATCTTGCTGGGAGGTCTCGGGTTAGCCACCAGGGTTAATTATAAACTCCGGTGGCTTGGGGCTCTTACTACCCCATCAAAGAGCTTCTGCAGCTGATGGGGCCTGGGTTGTTTTCCTTGGAGAGATTAGCACCCAGAGGCCAGGGAGGGGACATGGGCTGGGAGTCAGGGGGACCTAGGTGCAACCTATAGCTGTCACTTTCAAGCCGCGGGCCCTGAGCAGCTCACCATGCTCTGCCAAGCCTCTCCTTTCTCTGCAAAATGGGAATGACGTCGCCTACCTCACAGGGTGGTGGGGGGAGCGTATGTGGCAAATGTACCCTCAAGGTGGCAACTTCACTGCCACGTCTTGGGGGCTTAGATGGGTGTGTGGTACGTAGTAGGCATGTTGGTCCCTCCTTCCCTCCGTCTCAGAGCAGACAATTTGCTGATGACTTATTCATTCGTGTGCTGGTCCGGCTTCCTCCTTGACAAACAGGAATGGGACTCTCAGGCCCCTATTTGGGGTTTGTTTCCCCCTCCCCGTCTCCAGGGCCCTGGTTTCTTCTGCTTGGTCTACTATAGTGGTTTCCTTGGGCAGCCAAGATAATCTTGCAAAAATGCTGCTCTCCCCCTAGCTCCCCAGGTGTTCACGGTCCACCTGCAGCTTCTAGGAATGGCATCTGAGACTTCCTGCCCATCTCTCCCCATGATGTCCTCTGAAGTCCCCTCTGTACCCTCATGTCCTACCTCAGTGCTCCTCGGCCTGTCAAGCCCCAGCTCACTTGTTGCCTTCCCTGCCTCTGTGCCTGCCCCACTGTGCTCCCTGCCACTTAGGTGCCCCTCCCTGCCCCCACAGCTTCTAGCTTCCCCGCTGCGCTGGGATGGCTTCTGGTGATGTGTCGTGAACAGGAGCTTTCCGAGGACAGAGCCTCTCCCGTTCCCAGAGGAAAGCAGGGGCCATGAGCTCAGTCTCCACCGGGACCAGAAGGGTAGCATCTGACCTAAGGTGCTTAGCATCAGAGTACCAAGAGCGCTGGGGACTGCGGTAAACAGGAGAGCCGTACCCTTGGATGCACAACCCCCTCTTGGCTCTGATCAGCCATTACCTTGCAGAAATGTGGGGCAGTAAAGCCACATCTTCCAATTTTTTCAAAAAAGTCAGAGACTTCATTTCCCAGCCTCTTGGGCATCTAGATGGGGTCTAGATGCGACTAGTTCTCACCAATGGACCATGAGGGGAAGTGATGCGCGTCACTTCTGGGAAGAAGTGGTTAAAAAGGATCCCTTCCCCCCAAACCCCCCCATTGATGTGCTCTGGTGAGACAGAGTATCCAGCCCTTGGAGGAGGGCAGAGCCACAAGGTGGAAAGAGCCTGGGTCCCTGTCACCTGACCGGAGGCACCACCAGATGTTTGAGATAGAAATAAACTCTTCAGGGTTATGTGGATGCATAGAGGTGGATTTGTCAGCTCCTCTTTGCTCTTCCTCCCATGAGAAAGCATCTGAGGGCATGGAAACCCCTGCTGGAGGCAGACGGTCACCCTTAGCTTCTAATGCGTGCTGGTGGGTGGAGCTGGGACCTCTGCCTACCACCACCCCCGCCCCCGCATGGATTCAATACAATAAAGGTGACAAGTAACCGGAGAGTCATCAGCTTGGGTGAGGGGAGCATGGGTGCCTGAGCACCACGGATTCATCTTGAAGCCCACTGTGCAGACTCGGGGTGGGAAGAGCTCCCTTGCTCCTCGTGGGAGCCGATGCTCATTATACACTCACGACTGCATGGGGCACCCCCCATTCAGGTGTAGGAAAGCTAAAGAACTTGCCCTCGTTCCTAGAGGCGTGCTCCCCCATCTCTCAGACTCCCAGTCCCTGTCTTCCAACCTCCTGGTGTATCCCAAGTTTAACAGATGCTGTTGGTGCCTCGTTCATATCCTCTGAGCATTTAATGTTCCAGCACATGCAGGGGCGTCGGGGGGAGGCATTCTCTCAGCCCCTCAACAGCAGGTTGGAAGTGCCAGAGTGTTCTCTTTCCAGGAAGCAGCCCTTAGCTAATGATGGAGTTGGGGAATAAATGCCCCAGCTCCCTCACCCAGCGGTGGGAAGACTGAGGTGTATCCTCTAGGGGGTCTCCCAGGTGGGCTGGAGCCCTAGTTGCCCTGAGGGCCATCTGCTTCCTAAGTTACCTTTGATCAGCTTCCTTCCTTTCCCTGTCCCACTTCCCCACTCTCCGCCTGGGGTCTTCTGGGCTCTTTTTACAAACCACTTGCAGGCACATCTCAGGGTCTGCCTTTGGGAAACCCAACCTAAGACACGAAGTACGGTTTGCACCCTGAGACACGTAAGTTGATTTCAGGTGGTGCTGGTGAACTGCTGAGACTTGACCACTTACCTGCACATTTAAACAAGTGTTTAGGAAATAACAGTAGAGACAGGACAAAAATCGGCAAGGTGGTTATGAAGGGTCTCTTTGCCCTGGACGGAATGTGAGCGTGTAGTTTTAATTTTCTAACCCGCCATCGGCGTGGCTGTGCCTCCCTTTTTGCCAGGACTGCCGGGAAGTTGAGAGAGAAACCTGCTCGATTGCATTTTCTCCCCAAAGGAGGGCCCCCTTCAGACATGGTCTGTCAGCTTTCCGAGCTCACACTTGACCCGTGTGAGTCACTAGCACTGGCCGCGTCACAACTTTGTTGGCAGGAGGTCGGAACTGTATTACAAACAGATGAAGGATGTCACTAAGTATAGGAGCTTGAAATGGAATGTAGCCCCACAACTTGGGGGACCTTGAGCCATCACACCACCTCTTGGACCCTCGGTCTCCTCATCTACAAATGTGGATGACGGGGGCCTACTTCCTAGTGGGGGGTCCAATAAAGCATCAAACACAGAGCTTGGCAGATGGTAATTGATCAACGTGAACGGTTAAGATGATTACCATTATAGGGGCTGTCATTCCAGTAAGGGAAGGAGCAAACATGGGGACCCTGTATACCCCAACATCAGGTGCAATCCTGAGTCTGGGACCCCAGGCCTGATCATCAGGAATGGAAAAGAGATCACAGTCACCAAGCCAGGCTGAAGCTCTGTGAAGGTAAGGGGTAGTCTGTGTGGTTCACCATAAAATTCTTAAGACCAGCTACAGTGCCTAGCACCTGCCCAACGCAGCTGACCTTGAACACGAGGGTGAGGGGTGCCAACTTCGTGTGCAGTCAGAAATCCATGTAGAATTTCTGACTTCCCCCAAATTGAACTACGAACAGCCTCGTACTGAACAGAAGCCTTACTGGTAATATAGTCAATTAACTGATATTTTGTATATTATACGTAGTACAGACTGTATTCTTGCAATAAAGTCAGCTAGAGGAATGAATATGTTATTAGAAATCATAAGGAAACTACTGTTACAGAACTGTACTTATCCAAAAAAAATCTGCAAGTGGACCCATGCAATTCAAACCTGTGTCATTCAAGGGTCAACTGGATTTGTTGAATGAACGAACGAACGAACGAATGAATGAATGAATGAACAAATGAACAGCTCCACTGGGCCAGGGCATGTGGCTCTGTCTGTAGGCACTGTGCGGCAAGGGTGTCACGGGGCCCTTGGAGGCCTTCTTGCTATGCGTTTCAGGGCATTCTTCTCGGATTCTCACAGCAACCCGGGACTGGGCTGTGTCCCATTTTATCATTAAGAAAACAGAGACACAGAGATACAAAGCAATTTGTCCAAAGTCACACAGGTACTGAGTGGTGAAGCCCCCAGGTCAGCAGGCAGCCCCTTCCTTCCGGCCCAATGCCACCCACACTCCTGAGCCCGGAATCCAGTTCTCTCCCAGAGAAACAAGCTTGTTTCTTTCTCTTCCTCACTGACCACAAAGACTCAGCTCTGTCCTCAGAAATATTTGTTAAGTTTTATTTAAATGTTTTGTGTTCCCTTTTAACCAACACCAAAAAGAAGAGGAGAAAAAATTGCAGTTCCAAACAGGAGTGTCCCTTCAGAGAGGAGTGGGCATGCGTGTTAAGAGCTGAGAAATGTCTGCCTGTCCAGGCTGCTCTTCCCAGCCCAGGAAGCCCTGGGGTCGGATGGCCAGTCCCAGTTCACTTCCTGGGAGCCCCCAGTGGCCCTGGCATGTGTGAGCAAACCCCCGTCCTGCGGAGACGAACAGGGTCTCCCTGGCAGGTAGGGAAGTGAGCACGATGGGGCCTGGTGGTTCCAAGAGGGGAGGGGAATGGGTAGGTCAGATCCGGAATGCTCCATGGAAGCTCCAGGCCTCCAGCTCTGGAGAAGTGTGTTTGCTAGAAAAATAAGATGCTTTGAGAATATCTGCAGTCTGTGTTCTCTGCCTGCCCGAGAGAAACCTACTCTGTTGGCCAAAGGGGCAGCAAGGAGGGAGCAGAGGCCGGAGGCAGGAACTGGTCTGGCCCCAGTGGAGGATTCCAGAGGGGAGCGAGGTGGGCAGCAGACTTTGGTTTCCTGGGTCCTCTTTCTGGCAGCTGTAGAGGCTATGAAGGCCCCCGCCTACCTGGCCTTTGAGGTGCGGGCTCCCAGGCGGTGGGCCGCGCTGAGAGAGGGAGGCTGGCTATCTGTCATAGGCTTGTTGGTGGGTGCCTGGGCCCTGGGCCCTCAGAATAGGGTGCCCAAGGGAAGCAGGGTCAGCAGGAGGAGCAGGGGGCCTGGAGAAGGGCCACCTGCCGAGCTGGCCGAGGCACAGTGGTCCTGGTTGGCACCGACGCAGGCCGCGTAACCCATCACGTGGGCAATGTAGTTCTGTTCATGGACGCCATGCAGCAGGTGTGCCATGGGACCCTTGGCGAAGACCGCCACGTCCTCCCCACCATGGGTCTCATAGCGCAGGGGCACGGCGGCCTGCGCCTGGTAGTTGCTGTGAGCTGTGGGCCAGAGGAAACACGGGCTGAGAGCCTGCCTGGGGGCTGGGCACGCTGCAGTGGCTCTTCCCTGCCCTTCCAGGCTTGCTCCAATGCTCTCCCTTTATAGAGGAGGACACGGGGACTCAGTGCAGGGATGTCACTTTGTACAAGGGCCAGGCCAAGTCTGTTCTGACGCAGAAGCCTACCCTCTCGACCCCCAGAAGAGAAAAATCCACCTTATCCGGGCTGTTTAGATGAGAGGGGAAGAGTCAACCCAGGAGAGCCTCTCACCGTTGGTGGCATAGCTAGACCCCCAAGGACTACTGGGGCCGATTGTGAGTAAATGAGCATTCAACAGTATGGGACTAGAGGAGAACGTGGAGAAGGCTCAGATTTGGGGAATTACACAGCCAGTAAGAATGACAGCGTTAACAGCGACAGGTGCCGGGTACCACGTTAAGCTCTTCAGACCCACTTAGTCCTTCAGCAACCTTGGGAGGTAGAACTCTTTTACGGCAGAAAGGGAAGCAGGGAAAGGCAAAACTGCATGCCCAAGGTCACAGAGCTGCCCAAGGTCACAGAGCTGCTCCACGGTAAAGGGGATTTGACTTGAGATTATTCTGACTCAAGTCCTGGCTATTTGGAGCCCCCCACCCCAACCTTCGCCATGAGCCTACAGTGTTCCCAGGCCCATCCCCACGGGGTGCCCCCCCCCGGCTCCAGATTCAGGCAATCTCACCGTAGTCCACCTTGTAGATGTTCTCTCGCTCACCGCCTATGACCTTGTAGCCAGGCCCGTTGCCGTACAGGATGGCAGTGAAGGGCTTATTGTCTGTGTCGCTCACCATGGGGGCCAGACCTGCACAGGAAGGCATTGGCCCAGGAGTCATCTTGGAGCACCAAAACTATATATAGTCTGCCCCCCACCCCAGGCCCTAGCTTGGCAATCCCTAGATCCCCTTTGAAGAACCCTGAATCACTCCATGAAGCCACCTTCCAAACCGGACTGATTTCCCATCAACTCCCCTGCCATTTTCACTGTGCCCACATCCCTCCCTGCTGCTGGTCCACCTGTCCATCCATCCATCCACCCATCCATCTACTCCCCACGCTATGCATCTATCTCTCGTTCTTCTATCCACCTATCATCCAGGTAGCCAGCCACCCACCCACCAGAGTACTCACTTTACTGTCCCCTCATCCTGTAACTGCCCCGTCCCCCCTGCCAACAGTACCTTCTCTTTCTTACCCGATTCTCACTGAGTCCCACACATGCCAGGCCCTGAGCTTGCTGGGTCTCCCAACCCTACTCCTGCTCTCCGATGGCCAGGCCCTGGGGGTGCCCCATGCCCAGCCCAACCGAGGTCCACCTACCAAAGATAGAGTTGCCACGGGGGGTATACCCGCCAAAGGTGAAGACGTGGGAGTGGTCCGCAGTGACGATGGTCAGTGTGTCTTCCAGGGAGGTCATGGCGCCTGCCTTCTCAATCGCCCGGTCCATCTCCACCGTCTCGTGCAGTGCCAGCTTGGCCTTGCTCTCGTGATGCCCGTGGTCAATCCTGCCTCCTTGAGACACCAAGGCAAAGGCCTTGGGTGAGGGGGAGGGGAAGAGTTGCGCCCCCAGGTCCTGCCACACTATGTCTGGAGGAACCACTCTTTGATGGGGGACAGCCACATGCCAAGTACTGCTCCAGGCACATCATGCCGCCAGTCAACCTTTACAGCGGCTCCGAGAGGACAGGCTGTGGACCAAGGGCCCACCCGGAGAACAGAGTCAGGATTTAAAACAGATCCTCCTGACTGAAAAGCTGGTGCTCTATCCGCCACTCAGCTTCTTCAGCTGCTCGAAGGAGTCTGAGACCTCCGACGGGTGGAAACAGAACCAGCGTGCCTAAGTGCCTACTGGGGGCCAGGCCTAACAAGCTGGTGTCTCGTTTCCCCTTCACAACAGTCCTGGGCAGAGATGGGCACAATCGGCCCCATTTATAGATGGAGCCAACTGAGGCCTTGGGTGCGGAAGTGACATGCCCAACGTGGGATGACTGGGATTTGAACTCGGGCGTAACTCTCATTCTCCATGCCTGGGCCGTGCCCATGACAGGCCTTCGTAAAGGCCTCTGAAGCCTGTGCCACCTCTCCGAGGTGGGTGCAGGAGGCCTAGCTTAGCACTAAGGCCTGCATGACCTAAGGCGACCCCTCCTTGACTCTAACAGGAGGAGTCTGCCCAAGTGGACACTCCCAATTCGGAGGGTCCTGGGCCTGAGCCCCACCATGCTGGCCTGGCGGCCTGGCAGGGTGTGTCCTCCCTTTGTTGCGGTTCTGGGAGCAGTCACAAAGAGGACTGCTCCCAGGAGAGCCTGTGTTCACCACCACTGGTTCCTGGCTGGCTCCTTGGCGGCACAGGCCCGTTCGGGCCAGGCTGAGACCGCCATGCTTGAGTGGGAACCCTGGGGTTTGGCAAGAGAGCCACCAAGCTGGGCGGGCGGCCACTGGCCTCTGGAAGGCAGAGGGGCCCGAGTGTGTATATACATGTGGTGAGAGTGTATGTGCAAATATGTTTGTGTGTGTGTGTGTGTGTACAGGGAGAGTTCAGTGAGGCAACATCTGGAACCATGGGAGACAATGGCTGTTAGAACTTTGGAAGATTCCGGAAACTTTATCACTTCCTCACGCTTCCTATTGTTATTGACTTAGCTATTGTGTGATCATAATAATGGTAATAATAGAAACACGGAAGATTTATTTTCTGCTGGGCCCTGTTCCAAGTACTTTATGTCTCTGAACGCAATGGATGTTAATGACCCTTCTAAGACCATTTTTGGCCTCATTTTACAGAAACGTACAGACAGAGGTCACACAGTACCAGCAAAGAACCCAAGCCTGACTCCAGGGCCTCCCAACAGCGCTGGGAAACCCCATGAACATTGCCATACAGCACTGCCAACTACTGAAGGGACCAGCTCTCCCAGTCTGGAGGGCCTGGGATATCTCAGGGTCATGAATCTGACCTTGATCCCACAAGGGCCTGGTAACAGCAGACGCCTACCATCCAGCTGAGAGCACCTGCAGACTGGTCAGCATCTGCTGAGGACAACCCTGGACCTGTCTTTTGGGAGTGAAGCTGAGAGACCTCAAGGAGGGACCCCCGAAAGGAAGCCTTCCACCTCCTCTTCTGGGAAGCCTTCCCGGACTCCTTGGCCTAACAGGTTATCCTCGTGCCCAAAGGAGCCCAACTTGCTGGGCTGGGAGCTTCAACACCACACACAACCCATCTTCCCCAAAAGGAATCTCCCCTTCTCCCCAGAAGTGGACGGTTGTCTTTGAGAGTTGGAACACCCCATCCCCAGACCCAAAAGCTCCCAGGGAAGTGACCTCACAGCCAGGGGCCCTACCTTCCACCAGCAAGAAGAAGCCTTTGGGGTTCTTGCTCAGAATCTTGACAGCTACCTCCACCATCTCGGAGAGTGATGGGTCCGTCACGTTGTTCCTGTTCAGCTCGTACTGCAAGTCCCCCGGCTCAAAGAGACCTGAGGAGGAAGTGGACGGTGAGTTTTCCCGTGACCCTGCCAGGGGGACCCCCCGCAAGGAGCCTGGGCTGTCTCAGGGAACACAGTTCCCCACACACAACTTGGGGTTAGAGTAAGCAGGGAGGAGGCTGCCCACAGGTGGGTCCAAACTGCCCAGCGCTTGGGGAGCACTGCCTCCTTTCCCCTCCACAGCCACACTATGGCGAGGGGATCACCACGACCATTTTACAGGAGCCTGAGGCCCGGGTGCTCAGTAGCTTGGTATTTTCAGCTGCAAAGTGGGCGATCTGGGATTTAAATCCACCAGTGCAGTCCCAACTCTGAAGGGCTCCGGACACAGCACCACAACCCCCAGGCAGAGGACCATGGACTCAACAGGGCTGCCCGGGTGTGTGCTTACACGTCATGTACACATCAGGCTTGAAAGGCATAACCCCCTGTGCAGGGAAGTAGCAGGAGGTTTGTCCCTTCTGTTCCCTGAGCTTGGTTTTCTCACTTATGAAATGACTGATCCATTCCTTGCCCAAGTCTTAAGATTCCACATGTACCAGGTTGGTGCTTCCTGCCCTAGATGTTCTTCCAGAACACCTGGCCCCCTCTGGGAGTATGTGTGCAGCCAGACAAGAGCTCCAATGACAGAAGGCTCACTGTGTGCCACATGCCCTCCTAAGGGCTTCGGAAGCACGTAGGCACCAGCCTCCGAGATGGCGCCCAATAATCCCTGCCTCCTAGAATTTACACCCTTGTGTGTCCCCTCCTAGGCTAAGCTATCCTGCATATCCAACAGAATACTGCAGAAATGGCTTCAGCCTTGCATATTCTTCTGGAGGAAGCCAGCCACCCCGCTGTAAGGACAGCCCACCAACCCTATGGAGAGCTCCATATGCAAGGACCTGAGGCCTCCTGACAAGAGCCTGCACAGCTTGCTAGCCACGGGAGCAAGCCACTTTGGAATCCCCGGCCCCAGTCAAGCCTTCGGATGACTGCAGCCTCATGGGAGACCCAGCTAAGTGGCTCAATATTCCTGACCCCAAGAAACTGAAGTAATAAATGTTTACTCGTTTTATTTACTTATTTATTTAGTTTTTTTGTTTACTCTTCTTTTAAACTGTTAAGCTTGGAGAGAATTTGTTTGGAGATAACAAGTAACTTATACAATGCATTGGCTCATGTGTGCTCAGGACAACCCTGAGGTCATTAGCCCCATCTTACAGAACGGTCACTATTCCCACTTTACAGAAGAGAAAACTGAAGCACAGAGAGGAGAAATCACTTGCCCAACCTTGTGCAGCTTATGGACAGTAGAGTGGGATCTGAACCCAGCACTCAGCTCTGAGATCCATGAGCGTGGGAACTTGCATAGTTCTCCACAGCCTGTGTGTGGCATGGGGTGTTTGCTGTGTGACCCAGGCAAGCAGTGTGTGTGTGTGTGTGTGTGTGTGTGTCTGGGGGATCCTCCAAGGTGCCCAGCTTTGAGCCCATCATCTCCAATGACACACCCAGGACCTAGTGGCTGTGCCCCTTGGGAAAGGTTTGCAGGGGACTTTGCCACCACTTGCTGGGCCCAAGAGCCAGGTGGGACAAGGGACCCAGGTGTTGGCATGGTGGGGCTCAGGGCCTCATCCCACCAAGCCAGGGCCCCTCCTTGCTTCCCACTTCTTGGGGGATGACCCCCAGTCAAGACCAGCAGAGACAATCTGGTGGGCTTCTGCCCGGGCCACACAGCAGGGCTGGCTCCAGGCCTCCTGCCCCAGCCAGGGGTCAGATTTACCTGGGCCGTGATACTAATGGGCCGAGTGGCACACCGCAGTCTCTTCCCAACCCGAGCTTCCGTTTCCCTTTGTGCTCAATGGAACCATTCACTCTGCACAGGCAGCAGATTTCAGGCCCCGTTCTGTGAACAAGAACCCCTTCCTCACCTCTCCCAGGTCCTAGAGCCTGAGAGCAAAGGTCCCTAAGTAGGGAGAAGGCCAGGGCCTTGGGTCCCCAGGTGCTGGACTCACAGCCCCAGCCCCAGGGCACCCAGCTGGGTGTCGTCCACTCCACCCGCTCCACTTACCCAAAAGGTAGTCCACAGTGTGGGGGTCGAGGGTCAGGAGTTCGGTGCGGTTCCAGACGTAGTGAGAGTGCTAGGAGGAAGGGCCTGTGTCAGCCATGTGGGGGCTGGGGGGTTGGGAGGACTGACCCCAGCTGGTCTCAGGGTCTAGGGAATGTATTTGTTTCCTTCAGCCATTTACTAATCCCTCCCTGCGATCTACTATCTGCCTCAAGAAATGACAAATAGGCAATTCTAATGCGGGGGAATGCGAATGGAGAGATGGGGGGAGGGGGCTGTGAGCCCAGAGGCAGCATCAGGGAGGGCCTCCTAGCGGAAGTGATGTCCTCATGGGGCCCTGGAGGACAAGAAGCCAGTGATCAGCCTGGGGTCAGGATAGAGGTTTCAAACAGCAGGGAGGGATCATGGAGCCAACAAGAGGAAGGTATGTGTCACCAGGGGCCTGCAGTGCCCATCAGGAGGTACGGGCTGGGCGTGTTACGGAAGCTGTGGCGAGCCAAGGAGGAAGTGAAGCCCTAGCATCTGCCCCAGCGATCCCACTGGAGAGGGTGATGAAGGAAGTGTGGCTGCCCCCAGACAGAGGCCACAGAAGAAGCTGGCCGACTTATGGCACCACTCAGCACCCGGGCCGGGGACCATGGGACGGCCAGGAATGAGCTGTGCATTCTCTGGACAGCCCCTTGCCTTCTCTGGGCAATGACAATGGGATCTGTGGTTCTGGAGCCTCAGGGGCTGTTATGGGAAGGAGGGGGGAAGGCTGAGGAAGTGGGGGCTCCCCTGCCCTGCTGAGCTGGTTCTCTTGTGTCACCTCATTCGGGTCTCACATTAGCCCTACGAGGGAGGTACTGTTATTCCCATTTTGCAGACAAGGATACCGAGACCAGATGACAGAGCCACTCAACAGTGAAGGGGAGTCTGACTCTAGAAGAGTCCAATCTCTCCCTCTTGGAGTCTACACTTAGCTCCAGGGTTAAGCACCTGCCCAAGTTAGAAGGGTTAAACCCTGGCCCCCTGTTCCACATAGAGACACCGAGGCTGGGAGGGCCAGTCTCTCTGGCTTGGGCCAGGAAAGGGCTCAGGCCAGGCCAGGGCTGACTCAGACGAACGGAAAGGGTTCAAAGCGGCTCAGTTCCACCCTCATCCACTGTGTGGGGGCCATCCTCAGGCCACTGCCCCCACCTTGCCTTTGGCCCAGCTCCATCCCACAAGGCCCCCCCGGGGGCCCGTCCTGGAACCCTCAGAAACCCAACCCCAGAGTGACATCAAAGTGGCTCCCAGGCTGCTCCCCACTGTCTTCAGTCCTGACCACAGTCATTTCCAGACCCCATCTGCCCCAGGCCCAGCGGCTGCCAGAGCCATTCCAAGGAGCCAGCGCTCAGGCCCTTCCAGTGCTCTAGGCTTCTTTCCCCAGCACGTGCCTTTGGCGGGGCCAAAGCCAAGTCACGATGGAGGGCTTCCACCTCCCACCACGGCTGGCACACTCCCCTCCCTGCCACCTCCACCCCTCCTCCTCCTCCTCAGGGCTTGTCAGCCCCTCCCTTGTGGTCTGTCCCCTCTGGGTTCCCGTAGGTCCTGGGCTTCTCGCCATCCAAGCACACAGTGATCCACAATCACTTGACCGTCTGATTCATCCTTTGGAATTCATGCCCAGCGAGGGGCCCTGCACACAGTAGGGGCTCAAGTGCTCTGAATGTCCATGCAGGTCTTTCTGTGGCCCACCCTCCTCACTGCCTAGCTCTCCGGGGTGCCCTCCCCTGAAGGGAGGAATTGACTGATCACCTACTATGTGCCACTCACGTATCTGTTAGACCATTTGGGCCCATCAAGGTAAGAATTACGACTACGACCCCCCTCCCCACAGAGGAGGAAAACAAACCGGGATTCAGAGAGGGGTCGCCGGGCCCCTCCCACCACAGGCCAGCTCCACAGCCACCTGGCCCGTGAATGGGTCACCTTGTGTTTCGGTTTGAAGCTCTTCCAAGTATCGATGAGGTTCAGGCCGTCCAGCCTCGTGCCCCGGGACTTCTCGTCCATCTCATACTCCACATCAGTTCTATTCTTGGGGAACATGTACTTCCGGCCGCCCCCCATGATCACCTACAGGGGACAGGAGCCATCAGTACCCCAGGGTTCCAAGCCTCAAGAGCTGGGCTCCTGGAGGCGCTGGCGATCGTGCACGGATGCTTTTCCAGCTCGGAGAGTCTTGGTTCGATCCACACTGCCCACCCTCATCTTCTGCTTTTCCATTTGGGGAGATGAAATCATGACTATATTAGGACCACGGTTTGGGGCTTCCAGGGGAAATACTGGAGGTACTGGTAACTTCTCCCACCAGAGAAGTTTCCAGAAGTCTGACTCTGCTCCCACTCGTCTAAGAATGACACCGTCTATGGAGCACTCATGGTGTGTCAGGCTCTAAACACTTCAGATACATTATCTTAATCAACTTCATTACCAAAGCTGCAAGGGACCCGCACGGCCTTAGGCAGGATTCGAACCTGGGGCTTCCCTGAGCCCAGCACGGGGGCCCTGGCACATCTGCAGAGCTGAGGACAGGGACGCCAAGAACCTCCTCTCTCCAGTGGGAAGCAGCATGCCGCAGGCGAGAGGCCTCTGCCAGGGAGGTCTCGGGGCAGCCCGGCCGGGAGCCTGGGCAAACGGTGGCCAGCGCTCACGTCTGTGTAGTCCCCGCCAGGCTAATTTTACTCACCACGGCTGGTGTGCGCGGGCGGATGGACGCAGGAATGTTTGTTTTCCTTGGGAGTCCATGTTTGAAGTCCTGACTATTTTTAAAATGGGGCCAAGAGCATAACAGCCCACCGCCTGTGGTGACCGCCACACCGGTGTCCTCCTGTCACCGCGGGCGCCAGGCCAGGCTGCCACCCCTGGACACCTTGGGAGAGCGGAGCCCAGCTGTGGCTGGCCTCAGACCCACCGCCCCAGGCCTGGCATTTCCCAGGTTCCCTGTTCTGCCTTCCGCTTCACTCCCTCCTGAGAACCCAGGAGTCCAGGTGGATGGTAGGGGTGGAGAAGGCGCCTGGGGCTTGCCTGGGTCACAGGGAACTGGAAAGGGCACAGGCTTGGAAGTCAGACTTGGGTTTGACTCCGACTCTGTCACTAACGGACCGAGGGCCTGTCATTTCACCTCTCTGAGCCTCAGTTTCCTTATCTGTAAAATGGAAGCGACACCCAGCCGTGGATGGCCGCAGAAGGAAACGCAGTAATACAGTTATTACCATGTACTCCCAGCCCCTGGGGGCCGGCCCCAGCGGAAGGTGTTCCTGCTGGTAGAAGCAGCGGACATCAGAGCATTTCCAAAGAGGCGAGCTCCTCACTGCCGGCCCCAGCCAGGAGCTCTGGGGGCAGGGCAGACTGTGCAGAGAAGGAGAGGGGACCCCGGGTCACCGGCCCCCGGCTCCCCACCCCCCGTTCCCACAGAACCTGACCCCTTGGCATTTTCAGAGTGGAAAATGAAGCCCCCAATCTTCTTGCCTGGAGCCTCATCATTTCCAGCCCCAGCAGGGACTTCACACGCTCATTAAACTCCCAAATAACAGACTTGCTGTTGGCTTTGGGGTTTGGGTTTGTGTCTTTCTTTCTTTCTTCCCTTTTTTTTTTTTTAGCAAAAGATATTTATTTTCAGGGCGGACACCAGGAGTTGTGTTTCATGTGCAGCCTGGGGGCCGGGGGGCTTCGGGGTGGTGGAGAGGCAGGAGCGGATGGGAAGGAGAAACAGGAGAGAAGGAGAGAGGAACGGGGGCAGTCTTGACCCCGGCCCCATCCCCTCACTCATGCCCCCGCTCGTTCCCCAGTGACCCGACGACCCCGGTCCACCCTCGTCCCACAGAGAAGTCTTCCCTAAGCTCCTGTCCCCCTCTGAGGCTGCTCCTGGCACACGTCCCCGAGAAGCAGCCCCGTAATTACACCCTGCACTTGTACAACAAATGTTCTCACATCCGTGACCTCACCTCGGCCTCCAGCGGCCCGGGGAAGGGGCAGGTGGGGCTCGCTATCCTTGCTGCACAGGTGGGGAAACTGAGGCTCAGGAAGGGGAAGCAATTTGCCCCAGGATGTGCGTCAGGTGGAGGCCAAGTCAGGACAGAGGCCTGGCCTCAGATACATGCCCACTAGGAGAGATTGCCGGGACTGTTTGTCCCGAAAGGGGGTGCTCAATCCACTGCTTGGAAAAGGGAAATCATGGGTAGATAGAAGGGCCTTGGAAATTGGGGTGGCACATGGGGGACACAGGGTGGGTCTGGGAGGCAGTGCATTTGTCTGGTGGTGGTAGAAACAGGTGAGGGGGAGGGGGGACAAGGGGGCTTTCTCTGAGCCTCACTGGACCCCCATTTTAGTTTCAGGGAGCTGAAGTCCCCTCGTCAGACCCCAGGAGTGGGTAACAGAGCCTAAAAAAGGAATAAGCCGGAGGTCCTCAGTTAAGAACAGAGTAGGGACCCCTCTGAGCACCAAGGGAACAGCATCTGGGCTGCAGGTACACACAAGCCAGCCTGGGGGGCCGGGGCTAGGATTTGGGGCAGGCCTATGTGGCTCGTGCATAATGCCACCACCTTCTGAGAACCCACTAGGCGTCAGGCCTGACTAAACTCTTCAGGGCTTATTTCATTTGGATCTTGCAGTGGGCCGATGAGGGAGGCACATGTCCCACATGGGCCGTCAGAGGCTGACCCAAGGTCACACAGCTAGCAAGCAGCAGGGCAAGGATTGGAGGCCCAGAAGTTTAAACGCTATCGTTTGTGCTAACCACTGCCCACACCACCTCTTCTCCGGGCTTCCTGGTCAGGCGCACAGGACGTGTGCCTGTCTGTGCCTGTGGGCATGTGCAGGGCAGGAACTCCCCTCAGATGGCCACTGTGTCACCCCTACCTCCCATGCGGGCGGGGGC
>NC_048219.1:2057761-2116931 GCF_002007445.2 Ailuropoda melanoleuca | reverse complement strand
GGGCGGGCGGGGGTGGGGGGGCTGGTGGTGCAGCGCCAGATCCCAACTCACAGAATAATCCCTGGGCGCCTGATTCTTGGGGTGTGGTGGCAGCCACATCAGGGCTTATCCCTCAGCCCCACCGTGGAGAAAGCCTCCGATGCTTCCCTGCCCCAACCGCAAATCCCCTAATGGGCTGGGAGCCTCCCAGGTGTGTGGGGAGCCAGGACGGGCCGCTTCTCCTGAGCCAGCAGAGGCCCCGCCTCACAAGCCCGCCTGCCCCTAGGCGGCCTGCACCCCCACACTCGCCTCGATGTCCTTGATGTTGTGCATGAGCTGGTAGGCAATGTCCTTGCAGCCCTGGCGCAGGGCCTCCGGGGACATCTCGTTGTCTGAGTACCACTCCCGCTCAGCAGAGTGGGCGTAGGCGGCACTGGGGGTGGCGTGGTTCACTCTCGTGGTGGTCACAATGCCCACAGATTTCCCTGGGGTGTGGGAGAGAACGGTTGGTGTCATCTGGGGACAGGGCTGTCCAAACTGTCTTCTCCTTCCCTCTCCTGACTAAAGACTGGCCCCCCACCCGTTCCTGGGCCTCAGTTTCCCCACCAGTCCTGCGGGGGTTGGCGGGGGGGGGTGGCTTCTGAAAATCCCGGCAGCACAGCTCAGACACTTTGCCTCTGCAGCCTCCCCTCCTGATGGTCCTTGAGCTGTGAGCACCTGGGCCGGGGTCCTCCCCTCCATCATGCACCCCGCAGAACCCCCTCCTACAGGAAGCCCCCCGGGTGCCCTGCAAGAACACAGGGGCCTTCTAAGGGCTCAGGTGGTGTGGCTCTGTCACCTTGTCAGTCAATCTCATACCCTGACCCCAGAGTTCCTGGGACACAGGCCAGGGCCTCCCACTTCCAGCGAGGAAGGGAAAAGCAGACACTGATCTCCCATGGGACCAGCACCAGCGGACGTTCTTTACCTTCCTCACGCCATACCGATGAGGGGGCGATGTTCACACCCATTTTACTGTCAAATAAATAGCTCAGGGAAATGAGCCAGGACCGGAACCCACATCTGAGTAACCCCTAAGCCGCTAGCCTTCCCGGTCATGGAAGGATTCCATGAATATCTCCCAGGCTCCCAGCCACCAGAGCTTCAAGAGCCCTGGACAGCATCTTTCTCCACCCTCTCCCCATTATCCAGTGGGGTAGACTGAGGCCCCGACAGGTCATAGAGCCGGACCCCACTCCCTGCCTCTACCCCCACTCACCGGCGTCCTTGGCCCAGTGCAGGATGGAGGTGACCTCGTTGCCCTTAGCCGTGCTGCACTGGCTACGCTGGGTGGCTGCGCTCACCCCAATGGTGCCCTCATTGGTCTTCACCCCACACAAGAAGGCAGTGGCAGTGCCAGCGCTGTCAGGGACCTGAGCGTTGGTGTTGTACGTCTGCAGGTGGGAAAGGAGGCTCAGGAATCGGCCGGGCCTTGCAGGCGGCTTTCACCTCACCCCCACTCACACCCTGAGGACTGGGGCATGATGGAGACAAGAGAGGCCTCCTGTGGCCTTGGCCAAGCCCTGCTTCCTACTGAGGTCCCCCCAGAGCCACAGCATTACCTAGCTGCTTGCTTCCTGCCCCTATGCCCTGTGCCCTGGCGGCCAGGGGAGCAGGAAGGGGCAAATGCAGCCCTCCAACGTGCAGAGCAGTGGGGGCTGGGTCACTCAGGCCTCTCTCTGGGTCTGGGGCTGTAGGAGCCAGCCGGGGGCGGGGGAGGCAGGGGAGTCCAGGAGAAGGGGGGGGGTTCTTAAAAATGTGACATGGGGGAGGCTGGGGAAAAAGGAGGAAAAGGGAGGGGGGAGCAGGATCTAGAATGGGGGGAAGGGGGAAGAGGCCTCCCCTCCCCCATTCAGACCTTTACTTGAGACCCCGAAACTATTTGCCTGCCTTCCTTCCCCACCAGCCTGAGAGCCACAGAAAAAAAATCCCAGCCCCCGCCATCCCCCCAGAAGTGAGCCTTGAGCCTGACCCACAGTGTCCAGAGGATCTTCATTACATAACGGCCCCGCCGCCCCCACCAGAGACCCCAGCAAGGAGAGCTTCCGGCACTAATCTAATCCACCCGGAAGGTGCCTGGGGAGGGAAGGAACTCAACAGGACCAGCTCAGAAGCATATACGCCACGGGATTCTGTGCACAGCAAGGACAATAGCAAAACAGTTCCTCTGTGGTGCTGGAAGTCGGTGGGGGCCGGGGGGGACCAGGGACTGGAGGAGAGCAGGAGAACAAGGACAGAGCCTTCTGGCTGCTGTCCCGTTCAGCTTCTTAGCCTGGAAGCTGGCCACACAGACCAGTGCAGCTGGTGAAAACCCAGCTGGGGCACATGCACTTTCCTCCGCGAGGGTTATACTTCAATCAATTTTTAAATTGATGACTAAGACCCTCCAGATAAAGTCTTGGTAAGCAGCTGTTGCTCTCATTTCACGGTGGGGCCACAGAGACCCCAGGAGGGCAGGCTGCCTCGCCCGCAGGCCCGATTCCCTGGCCCTTCCTTGGTGCGGCCAAACTGAGAGGTGGGCAGCCTGGGCCCGTGCGGCCGGAGCTCACCTTGGACAGGGCCACGTAAGGGAACTTGTCCATCTCCAGGCTGGTCTCCTCCCCGGGGTTGTGCTGGAGCTGACCCTTGAGGATGCGGGCGGCTGTCACCGTGGAGACACCCATCCCTGCAGGAGGGGAAGGAGGGGGTTGCTCAGTCTCTCAGGCTCCGTGCCTCTCCATCTCGGGCACCTACACTTCTCTGGTTTAGGGCCAAGGCTGGCTGGGGAGTGGGCCCCAGGGCACGGGGCTCTGTAAAGGTGACACCATGGCCCCTTTCCCCCTCCCCGCCCCAGTCCCTCAGGGACCGCCTGGCAGAGAGCAGACAGACCTCTTGGGTCCACAGCCTGGCCCCCCATCCCCTTAAACATGCTCCCCCCGCCAGGTCCCAGCCTCTTGAACACAGCCGCCTCCACCACAGCCTGGCTCCCTGGGCTCCTACCTAGTGCCCCCACCCAGCCGTGACATCGGGGCCCCCCCGACCTCACCATCTCCCAGAAATATGATGACATTCTTAGCCACGTTGGTATTGAGCTTCTGAAGCCTGAGGGCGTTTTTCAGGGTCTGCTGAGCTTGGTCTCTCCAATACTTGGCGTCTTTCTCTTTCTCTGCAGAGACAGAGAGGCAGAGTTATCTGGCAGGGGTGGAGGGCAGCTTCCTGTCCCCAGACATTTCGGATACCCCAACTTCTCGTGCCTGAGGGCAGGGCTGCCTGGACTTTGGGGAGGGAGCCGGGGGTGTCTGTCTCTGCCACCCATGTGTGGTCTGTAGACTTAGCCCAGTCCAAGGTTCAGAGACACCAACCAACGTGCCCAGGACCACACAGCTCGGGCTGCTCTCTCCAGAACCCACGCTGTTTCTTTCCACCCAGTAGAGAGACATTCTGCTAAGGCAGCAAATGAATTGTGCAAGCACAATGAGGAGGCTAATGTTTAATCTGTTCAAGAGAACAAACTACTTTCACCTGAAGGAGTCCCCAGAGGTTCCCAGCCATCAATTATAAACTCTGCCTGGCTTATCCATTAAAGCCAGCAGAAACCTGAGTTAGCAACAGCGTTGATAGCAATACTGGAAAGCAAGATTGCCTTTTGTTTAACGAATCCGATTTAAAGGAACCCGATTTAAAGGAACCACGCACAATCTCACCCCTGTTAGGAGGAATTAGCAAAGAGGGGTGTTCTGTGTACCTAATCTTGAGAAAAACCGGGAACCAGGACAGCTCTTCTCCCCCCCACCCCCACCCCCCATCCCCGTGCGTCCAGCAGTCACTCCCCCAATGGAAAGAACACAGCTGTCTGCTGACAGACCTCAGTGACAACCACAGCTGTGCCAAGGACCCCCATGGGGGCAGGTCACACCTCCCCGAACCTCCACTTCCTTCCCTGTCAAATGTGGTTGTTTGTAGATTCAGAGTCACTGTGCGGGGCCAGGTTCAATAAATGACACACTTGGCCCCCAGGAGATCGCCATCCCCCACCCCCAGAATAATTCCACGCCAGACCCGGAATCCCTTGTTCCTCCAAGCAGAGGTCCCTCGGACTTGTCCACGCCTCCCCGCTGGCAGCCTCCAGGGCCACCGCTCTTCGGAAGGGCTCTGCTGACTTCAGCCATTTCAGGCGTCACAGGCAGAGCCACCCGCTGGAGTCTGGGGAGCCTTGGCCCTCCCATCCAGCTGTGCACCTTCAGGCAAATTCCCACCAACTGAGTTTCTGCCCCCAGGGAAATGGGAGTCCGTAGCTTCCTAGGGGCAGTCTTAGGGTTGAGATCAAGTCTCAAGAAACTCAGGGCCGGTGGTTTTGATCAGGGCTGGCTCCCATCTCCTTCTGCCTTCCTCCACACCTGCCACAGGGGCAAGGTGTCCATATGTCAAAGAGCTTCTCCGGCCATTTGGATGCTATCTGGCTGGTGATGCACATCTTCCCGTCTTAATTCACGGACAACCAGTCCCTCCCTCCCCTTCTCCCAACATTCGGGCAGACAACCCCGCCCCGCACCAGGCCAGGGGCTGGGCTGACATCAGCCTGCCCTGCACCCATTCCTTCTTGATTCCAGCTCTGATCCCACTCTGCCAGGATCCCTGCCCTGGATGCTCCCTGTGAAACTGGAAAAGACTGGCGAGAGCCCTTGTCTTTTGCACCAGCAACCGCCCCCGGGCCTAACCCTGAGAAGGGTTTAGTGGATATGAAACTGACTTCATTGTCAGAGGACTGGCTTAAGCAATCATGGCTTTAGACACCTGAGTATCAGGGGGCCATTGTTTTTAGAGAACATTACATGACATGCACAAGTGCTCAGAATATAATGCTACGTGAAGAGTACTTGGCAGTATGTACTATGTAATTCTATGTACCTGAAGTTCCAAACAGGCTCACTTCATGTATGTTGGTAGGAGTAACCTGATCACTTCCCCGGCTAGGGGGGCGGGCCTGGTTGGGGAGTGCATACGAAAGCCCTTAGCGTCCCATAATTGGAAATGTTCTCTCTCAATCTGGATGGTGCTTGCATGGGCATAAAATATGTAAGAACTCATGAAGCTATAAACATTTTGAATTGGTGCACTTTCCTATAAGTTATACCTAATTTTAAAAAAAGAGGAGACAATGTTAACACCACTACACACCCATCAGTATGGCTAAAATGGAACAAACACAAAAGATCGAATCACTGAATATCTGAAGATGTTTCACGTTGTTGCTTGTTCATCTTTTCACTTTTCATCCATTTACCTTCCACTCAGGTCGGCTTTGAGTGTTAAATCGTCTGGATAGTTCTATGACCCTGAACAGACATTGCCCTCCTCCTATCCCACCGGGACCAGGTTTCCCCACCCTTCCACCTGGGTCCTCCAGCCTACCTGGCACGAAGGAGTTGGTAAGGCAGGTGCCAATGGCCAGCACCAAGAAGAGAGAAATCATGGCGCCCTCTCCAAGACCTGTGTTCTCTCTCCGGCCCAGAGGTATGATCAACGTCGGTGGGAGGGGATGGGTTGGCAGTGGTCAGATGTTAATTGATGTTCCGATCCTAGAAATTAAAGGAAAAAAAAAAAAGACATGAGGGCCACAGCTCCAGAATTCATTCACTTACACATTCACTAATTCATTCCTCATTTGTTGAGCATTGATCACCGGCCCAGCATGGGGCTGGGCACTGGGATGCACACCCAGGCAGCCCCTCCCTCAGGAAGCTCAATCACACAAACTGTCGTGTAAGCATAGTAAGTTCCATGCCAAAAAGTGGTTCCTTCCCCATTTCCCAGATGAACTCCTGCTTCCGGTCCATCTGAGCCTGGAACCCAGAGTTTGGTCTCCCTGTGTAATGCTTCCTAAACTGCAGCATGCACCAGAATCTCTTAGAAGGAAACAGGCCAAGGGTCCCCCTGCCCTAGCCCAGACTCTTGAGTGCAGTTCTACCAAGCTCCCAGGTGAGGCTGCTCCTGGTCCTGATTCTGACTCGGCTACAGCCTTTAACAGCCCATGTCCCAAGCACCTCAGAGACAGAAAAGAATCTACCCTTTCTTTTTTTTTTTTTTTTTTTAAACAGTTGGCAGTTTTTTTTTTTTTAAGATTTTTTATTTATTTGACAGAGATAGAGACAGCCAGCGAGAGAGGGAACACAGCAGGGGAGTGGGAGAGGAAGAAGCAGGCTCCCAGCGGAGGAGCCCGATGTGGGACTCGATCCCGGAACGCCGGGATCACGCCCTGAGCCGAAGGCAGACGCCTAACCGCTGTGCCACCCAGGCGCCCCAAGAATCTACCCTTTCTTATAGGGACAACCACATTTGCCACATTCTCTTCTGGAACTTGGCATTTGTGGTGAGATATAGAAGCTATAGGGAGGAGTACCTGGGTGGCTCAGCCGTTAAGCATCTGCCTTCGGCTCAGGTCATGATCCCAGGGTCCTGGGATCGAGCCCCACATCGGGCTCCCTGCTCGGCAGGAAGCCTGCTTCTCCCTCTCACACTCCCCTTGCTTGTGTTCCCTCTCTCCCTGTCCCTCTGTCAAATAAATTTTTTTAAAAAATGCTATAGGGAACGACACACAGGAAGACTGGCTGCTGAGGCTGCCCATTTCTGGGTGGTGACATTTCAGAGGACTCGATTGCTTTTTCACTGTCTTTTCTGCATTTCCCAATTTTTCTTCTGTGTTGAGATGTTACCTTTAAAATTTTAAAAAGCTGTTAAACACACACACACACACACACACACACACGGGAAGGAAATATACCAAAACAATAACTGGTTTTCTCTGGGCAGTTCAGACTATGAATGATGATTTCCTCTTCTTTTTATTATTATTATTTTTAAATTTCCAAATTGCCGAAAATGAGCATGTATTCGATAGCATAAGAAAGTTTTTAAATTGTGGTCATCCTGTCTGGATCACAAGGGGTAACCCCAGTTGCAGCTGAGAAATGGACCAACCCCATTGTGTATAAATGTTGAAGAGGAGAGACCTCAAATGGCAAGCGTTTCACAGTCAAATGTTTCCACCAAAACCGAGATGCAAACGATTACTCCATTTGCTGCGGGAAACAGCGGTGATGTGTATCTCTCTGGTGATGTGTATCTCTCTGCCTTTGAGTGTTGCCGCAGACAAGAAACCACTCGGCCACTAGCAAAGAGGATCTCAATTCAACCTTAAAAATGTGCGTGCTGGGGACACCGGGGTGGCTCAGCTGGTTAAGAGCCCGACTCTTGGTTTCTCTCAGGTCAGGATCTCAGGGTCATGAGATCGAGCCCTGTGTCAGGCTCCCGTGCTCAGCAGAGCATCTGTTAGAGATCCTCTCGCTCCCTCTCCCTCCGCCCCTCCCCCTGCTCGCATGTGCGCTCTCTCTCTCTCTCTCTCAAATAAATAAATCTGAGGGAAAAAAAGTACACACTACATTTCAGTGCCCAGATGAGGGCTCACTGGCACCCTACCCACAAAACACCGGGCATTCACCAAAATCGCCATCCAATTGCACCCTTATGCTTTCCGGCCCCCTTCCGCATCCACCTGGCTCCTTGATGGGGGGCAGCAGGGCAGGCAGGAACTGAAGGGAAACACTACCTCTGACATCTACCAGCACTTTACTCTGACAGGTATGATTTCTGATTTCTTTGTACTCTACCATTTTCAAATGTTTGTTTAAGATTTTATTTATTTGAGAGAGAGACTGAGAAAGAGAGAGAGAGAACAGGAGCGGTGGGGAGGGGGTAGAGGCAGCAAGGGGCCCGATGTGGGGCTCGATCCCAGGACCCTGGGATCATGACCTGAGCCGGAGACAGACGCTTAACCGACTGAGCCCCCCAGGTGCCCCTTTTTCGAATGTTTCTAGAGTAAACCCTAACATCAAAAAGAATGCTATTAAACTGATAAACGATATCAATACATTACAGTATTATTCCAAATAGCTTAAAAACCGAGTCACCTCTTTCAGGAAGCCTCCCGGACGGCCACTCATTCCAGGTATCTGAACTTCATACCACCTCCATCACTGTGTGTACGTCCCTGTTTTAAAAGTAATCCTTTTCTGGTCCATTTCCCCCACCACACTGGGAGTTTCTAAGAGCAGGGACTTTGCCTTGTTTGTCCATACTTCAGTGCTTGGTAATATTGGTAAATATTGACATCAGTTGAAAGCCAATACTCTGAGGAGGGAGGCAGGGGGAGGGGAAGTATCACCTCCAAATCCTTCCTTTGTGTGTGCAGAGAAGTGCACCTGTTGGCAGGTGCATGGGGTATAACTAGGGCATCTGTTCACTGCCAGGGGGTGTAGACTGGTACAACCCCTCCGGAAACCGGGAGGCATCTACCAAAGCTGAAACGTACATATGCCCTCTGACCCATCCATCTCCAACAGAAATGCACACATGAGTTCACCAGAAGACGAGTCCGAGAACATTCGCATCAGCCCTGTTCATAACGACCTCAGAACTGCTCCACCTTCAGAAGGACGGAGAAATACGTTGTGTGAGTTCACAGAATGGAAATCTACGCACCAGCGAGGATGGATGATCGATAACTCCACGCAACGACGTGGATGAATCTTGCCAAGGGAAGTCGATTGGAGGAAGTCAATCAAAGAGTGCGTAGAGAGTAATTCCCAAGATACAAAGTATAAGGACAAAGCCAGGTGTTAGAAGACAAGACAAAGGTTACACTTGGGGGCGTGGAGACTGAAGGGGGCACAGGGGACTTGTGATTGATCTGCGGGCTAGCTATGTGGGTGGATTCCGTCTGAAAATCCAACAAGCTGTCCATGTATAACAGACACTTCTCTGCATGAAAAGTGTGTATATTCTACCTCAAGAAGATAAAAACACCACTAAGAGCTTAGGCAAACAATCTGTAAACACAGACAAATGCAAATGACCTGTGTACCGCACGGCACTGTTTATGAAGGCTTCCACCGTGATTTCTCACTAGTAACCCCTACAGCGGACAGAGCGGGGCTGTGATCTCCTTCGCAGGTGAGAAAACCAAGGCTCGTGATAGTTCACGATGCACTGAGAAATAGGACTTAAGCCTCTCTGCCCCTAGGGCCCAATACAAACAGGGAAATAAGGAAAAATAAAAGTCAAGGGTGGCCCCAGGAGATCTAAAGGGCTCATTTGGCCTGCATGATTATTCTTATGTCTCTCTTCTCTGTCAGCCTGATGCTCCGGGAGAGTAAACACCATTTTCCCCATCATTGAGTCCCCAGCCCTGTGCACACAGAAGCAGCTCTGTCAATACTAACTTCATGGAAAGCCTCAAGATTCAGGCTGGAATGCTCTGAATTTTGGCCCCAGGGATGTGGCCTTGAGACCCCCTGTCCTAAAGACAAGACAGGTGCCTTCTCCTCATACTTTCTCCCACTGCCTCTGCCTGAAAAGGAGAAGGGGCTGGAATCTAGGAAACCCTTCAGAAGCCAGAGTCTGCTCTGCTGGCTCCCCCTCCTGGCCCCCACCCCCACCCAGAAGCTCCAAGCCTGCTCTCTGGCAGCCCCGATGATGGGCACGGTGGGGCCCAGTCTGGGGCTTCAGGGGCCCCGGCAGCCCACCACCCTCTGCCAATACTCTACTAGCTCAGAACGGAGCCTCCGAGTGTGTGCCAGCCCCACCGCCCCCCACCTCCCAGCTGGACCGTCTCTGCCAGGCTCCCAGCTACGTGCTCTGATTACTCATGACCCGTATGCAGAAGCCCTAACTGGGCTCTGGCCCCTGGAGAACGAGCTGCTACTTGGCAAGTCAGGGCAGGGAGCAGGGGGCCGGAGCCTTGGCCCTGAGGACTGACTCAGCATCCCGGGGGCAGAGAGCATGGGAGCCCCTTGGAGTCAGGCAAAAAGCCAGTCCTGGGTGGCTGGGTCCAAAAGGTCCAGGGCAATTGACTGATATAACTCACTACCATTTCTGGGGCACTCATGTGCTACCGAACCGTGCTAACAATCCATCCGGGTCTGTCTTAATCCTCACAGCCGGTGTTATTAGCCTGTTTTACAATGTAGGAAACTGAGCAAAGGATCTCGGCTAGCCCATGGCCAAGTGCAATTCAGTCCCCGGCTGACTCAGCCTCTATGGGCCTTGGCTTCCCCACCACGGAGAGGGAGAGAGACCAGTGCCCACCCTTTCTCTGTCCCACAAGAGCAAACTGTGTAGCCACAGGAGTTTCGCAGGAGGTCCGGACGGGAGGGAGTCAGGCCCCGCGAGCTCTCCTACCTGAGTGGCCTGGCCAGGCGGCAGGTGAAAAAGCAGAGCAGGCTCAAGGCCAACATCAGGAGGATGAGGCTGAGGACCGCTGTGAGGACTACGTCCAGGGTGGGGGACGGAAGAGCCATCCTGGGGCAAAGAGGGCCCCACGGAGCACCCTGTAGACACCCAGGCACACTAGCCCTGGGTCAGTGGCTGTGACCTGGCTTTGTTCCTTGTGGTTAATCTTTTGGGGATTAGCCTGGGAGGGATGAAAGAAGGGGTGGGGGGTGGGAAACAGTCCATGAAGCTCCCCTCCCCCCAAGCCGGGCCTCCCTCACCCCATGCTTGCTTGTTCAACTTTGTTCATTCATTCTTCATTCCCAAACATTTAGTGAGCACCAGCTGTGTACCTGGCTCTGGTCTAGGTACTAAGGACTCATTGGGGGAACAGGATAGACACGGTCTCTGACGTCCTGGAGATTCCTGACCGACCAGGGTAAAAAAAGCAGCTACCATGCAGTGGCCATTGTGCTGGTCACCCTGTGGGATAAAAGCACAGATGGCAGCGGATCCCCGGCTGGCCAAGGCCATGATCAGTGACTCCTCTAAAGCAGGGACAGGTGGCTGGTCCATCCCATTTATAAGCCTGGGAATGAGACCGCACTGAATCAGCCAGAGGGGGGAAGTGATGTCCAGAGTAAGAGGGACTACCCTTATTGAGCACCCACTGTGTGCCTGGCCCCATAAGACAGGCATCAGCATCCCCGTTTACAGGATGAAGGAAACAGAAGCTCAGAGGGGCAACGTTAGAGCTGGGCTTTGAACCCAGATCTGCCAGCCTTCACAGCCTGTCACCCTGACCCCTGTGCTGCCTCTGAACTGGGATAACATCAGCCCTGCAGGACAGCAGCCTTCAGTAAAATCCCCAGCTATATCCCCGGAGAGTCGGCACACACAGGCTGTAGGTAGCTGAAGATAGTGCCTGCCTGAAGGTCCCTTACTGCTTCCGAAGTCCCCCTCCCCATCTCCATCTCTCTTGGGTCCCAACAACATCTCATCAAGCCGGGACAGGGTTACAGTTCCCATTTTACAGACTGAGAAACTGAGGCTCAGAGAAGTGAACTCACTAGACACAGCCAGAGCCTGGACACAACACCAGCTGTGTGCCTATGAGACCAGGCCCTTTCCAACTATGCCTCCTGCGACCTGGGACACCTCAGACCACATGGTACAAAGCACTCAAGGACAGGGGAAGAGGCTTTTACCCTTTCAAGCCAAGAGGTCCCCTCTTTCTGGTCCCAGAAGGGGCATTAGGCTCACCATGGAAATAGGAAATCCAGTGGTATGACTCCACGAAAGCCTTTTCTTTCTCAACAGGCCCTTAACTCAGATTGCGTCAGACCCTCACAGCATGCCAATGATCCAGGCAGGGTTGGCTTATTGGCTCCATTGACAGATAGGGAAACTGAGGCTCATGAGTAAGGTCATTTGGCCCAGCTGTCACAAGGCCAGCACGTTTGGGCCAGGCCCCAGCCCCACCCCACCCCACCCCACCCCCAGCTGTGTGACGCCGGTACCTCTGAGCTTACACCCATCGCCCACGTGCTCCAGACACTGAGTGGGACATACCTGACCTCAGTTTAGGCCCCGTTATCAACCCTGAGAGTGAGATCATTTGTCTCCCTTCCCAGGGGAGAGAAGGGAGGCCTGGGCAGTAGTGGGGGGCGGGGCAGACACAGTGGTGGAGATGATCCAGGCTTACACATATGGAAGATGCTGACCACACCCTGCATAGGACCCCTCAAGGAACCTACCTGGGGGTCACCCCTGCTCCAGGCTCTCTCCATCACAGCTCACCCAGAGACCCTCCCTGCCCCACCCAGCTCCCCAGGGCCTGGGACAGCTCTAAGACTCCTCCACCCTCCAGCCTCCCAAATCAATAGGAGACCCAAAGAGTGTCACTTGTGCTACCCAGCCTTACCCGGCTGGGCCAGAAGGCAGTTATTTATCCTTAGGGAGCCTCCAGGCCAAAAGTCACAGTCCTGGAAAGTCTGGGCTGAGGAGGGTCTTTTGAGCAGATTTCCCCAAACCAGGCCACAAGAATCATACGGGGGCGAATGGAGCTGGCGGCGGGGGTGGGGAGTCCTATTCCCAAGTGGTTTCCTAGGGAGGGGGTCAGTCTGGGGAAAGTATGAGGGTGATGGAGGTGTTCTTCACAGTGATCGTGAGGTAGCTGGAAGTGCGTGTTTGTATCTGTACAACTCCAGCCAGGGGCTAACAGCCCCCACCCTGCCTGCATTGCTAGGTGCTGAGGACCAGATAAGCTTTGCGGGAAGGGAGCATAGAGAAAGAAAAGGGTGTGGCTGATTCGATTATAAAAGGAGATTAAAGAGACACACCAACCCCCAAATTCCCATTCTCCCCACAGGACCCACCGAATCATTCTGTGAGCAGACGAGTTTGGGAAACACTGCTTTGCAGACTGTCCCATTACCCAGATGGGAAGACTGAGGCCTAAAGAGAAAAGACTTACCCTGGTTGCCCAGCTCCTCCTTCCCACGGGCACACATAGGGAACAATCAGAATCAGAACAGGCGGAAGCCAGTGCCCTCTGGGCTGTCAAGCTGGGCCTTCCTGGCTCTTTGAAGGAGCTGTGGCCGCAGGAAGTGCTGAGTGTTCCCTGAGCTGCCGGCAGGCTGGGGACCGGGGTGGGGGGTTGGCGGCCCACTAGAGCACGGAACTGGGCTGCAGCAGCTGCCTGGGGAGGAACATCTCAGCTGCAGGGTCAGAGAAAGGGGACATGGAATCCCTCTCTCAGCCAAGCCCAGCGTCTCTGGCAAGCCTTGCTGGCCAGGACTTTATTCATTCACTGACATGAAGTTATTTATGGCTTCCATGAAACAGCCTCTGGGTGTAGGGCTCAGGAAGGAATGTGTGGTGGTTAAAGTAGGCTGCAGGTCAGACCCAAGGAGGGACTTCCCCAGAGGGCAGTGGGCCAGATGCTGGGGACAGGGCAAAGCTCAGTCCTCCAGCTGCTGAAACACTCCATCCGGGCAGGAAACAGATAACGCTGAGTACCCGGGGAGGCACAGTGTCAGCCCCGCTGGCTGCCAAACCATTGCGCCTTTAAGGCTCAGCTGAGACACCAGCTGTCCCCTGAGCACTTCCTATCTCAACATCTCTGTACACAGTGTTCCCTGGTCTAGAATGTTCCCTGCTCTCCACTCCATGAAATCTTCCCATCATCCGTCCACCTTGATAGCTCTTCAGAGCTGCCCCGCACCCCGCCTCAGCCCATACAGCGGTTCCGGCTCCTTCCCAAGCTCCCAGAACCTGGGGCGCTCAAGACCTTGGTCACCCCATCAGTGCCTTAGAGAGCCACTGGTTGTCACCCCCTTACCATGGTGTGAGCTCTGCTGATGGTGGCAGCCCCATGCTGGCAGAGCTGGGCACACAGCTGGGCGGCCAGAGAATGTCAGTAGGTGGGGGTGAGGGTGGTGGGGTCACAAGGTGAGTGGCTGAAGACACAGCCCAGCAGCAGGAAGAGCGAGCCCTGGAACCAGGCCACCAGGCTCAGACCCTGCCTCTGCCCCCCCCCACCCCTGCCCCGCAGCTGGGTAGCTAAGGGCCACTGGCCCCACCCCTGTGTGTCTCGGGCTTCTCATCTGCAAAGTGGGAGACAAACAGAAACCACGGGGTTGTTGTAAGGATTGCAGGAGTTAATAGACGGACGGGTTTAAACAGACCGCAGGGCATGGTAAGTGTTCGGTGACTGTCTGGCCAGCAGCTGGCATTAGGAGTGGGGGCGGATGGATGGATATGCAAAGGACGGGCAAGAAGAGGGGCGCGTGAGGGTCTAGAGCAGAAAATGGACTGACCGTTCTCTGCGCATTCGGCCAGGCAGGTAGTTCTCCCAGGGCTTTCCCAAGACCCGCTTGTCTGGAAGGCCCCACCAGAGGCCCGCTGCACAGCTCTGAGTGGCAGGAGGAGGCGGGTATTTAGTGAAGGGGAAGGGGGCGAGGTTCCAGTTCTTCAAGTCGAGGAAACCACCCACCATGGAGCCTGACGTGTTCTTTTCCTCTTGAAGGGGAAAGACAGAACATTCAGGAATGGCCAGGAAGATTCCATGGATGGAGTGGGAGGAAGGCCAGGCTGGAAGGATGAGGGGGTTGAGATGAACAGAGACAGAGGGTGCCCCTGACAGGAGAACAGAGGGGGTGGCCCAGACCAGCCACAAAGGGCTCTGCTCGAGGAGCCCAGCCCAGTCGAGAGCATGTCCTGCATGTTGCTGCACACAGACACGCTAGCCCATCTTCCAGGTGCAGATGTGGAAGCTCAGAGGCATCCGCCACTTGCCCAAGGCCACACAGCAAGCTGGAATCAGAGGCCCCACAGGCCTGGGTTCCAGAGCCAAAGCTTTTCTGGGGCTCCCGGGGGCATCTGGATGGTCTGGATGCCACAAACTGGCTCTGTGGGCAGAGGACTGAAGCCAGTCAAGGTCCACCTCGTGGGAGGAGAGCAGACAGGGCATGGGGGCGGGGGGATGGCAGGGCCCAGAAACCCATGCCTGGGGCCTGAGGTGGCTGAGGGCCTGGGCAGAGGAGGTCAGGGTTGACTGCTCTATGGGCACACAGGCTTCCACCATCCCACGGAGAGGACATGGAAGCAGTGGGGGGGGGGCACGTGCTGTGTTTCTGAGCTGTTTGCCACCCCCCCGTACTTGGGGTACACTCAGCACTCCTGTGGCAGGAGCCCCTCTGCTACCAGGACACTGGACTGTCCCATCCTCACTCTCACAATTGACAAGACGAAAAGGCAGGCACGGGGAGGGTACACACCTCCCTGGGGTCACACAGCCCATCAACAGCAGGGACAGGTCTCCACGGGAACCAGCTACAACGTGGGGACTATGACTACTTGGAATTCCAGACGGTAATGAATTGTGTCAGCTGAAGAGAACCATTCCAACTGTGTCCATTCTAAAGAGCCCTCATTTCACACTCTGTCATTGTGTGGCAAGCCTATTCACAGCCCTCACTACAGGCCGGGCCAACCATTGTTCGCCACAGGCTACCTCCATCCACTCGTTTAATCCCTACCACCCCCTGCCACGCAGGCACTGTGACTACCCCCATTTTGCATGTGACAGAGCAGAAGCACAGAGAGGTTAAGGTCCCTTGCCGAAGGTCGCAGAGCCAGTAAGGGGCTGAGCCAGATTTCAACACGCCTTGCGGATGTTTCTGTCTCCCAGGGCCAAGCGTCGACTCCCCAGCAGCCGGCCAGCCTGGGAAGGAACCACGCTTGCTCCAGCTGCGGTGTGGGTATGCCGCGTCCGGACGAATGGACTACCGGGCTCAGGCTCCCTGCACACACATCCCGTGTCACCCCAGTCCCCTGAGGGCGGGCTTCCCCTTAGCCCCACTTCACAGAAGAGAGGGGAGGTGAGGTGATGTGAGTTACAAGAGGTCACATGGCGTGAGTGAGCCTAGACAAATGCCTCCTCCCCTTCCCACGGCACCCCTACTCCAGGGGGTCCTCCCCGGCTCTCCCCACTCCCCGCCCCCAAGGCCCACGCACACTGGCCGCCTGCCCCTAGGAGAGGAAGCCACCAATCCACAGCCCCCACGTGGGCCCTGAGAGGGGCCGCGATGGCTCGGGATGGGAAAATAGGCAGTGAACTTGTAACTCGCTGGGCAGCGGCCAACACAAGCAGCATCCCTGGGTGGCATGTGCAGGGGGCTCGCGAACGGCGTGCTGGCGTCAGAGCCCGGAGTACACGGATGTTCCCAGAGATAGCGCGCTGCAGCTGGCCCTGGGTAAGCGCGTTCCTCACATTCCCAGAGAACCTTCCAGCAGGAGGAGGAGGCTCCTGCCCCTGGTGCATTTGTCGGTGACCCCAGGAGGTGGCAGGGCAGGGAGACCGCCTGGCCCTGCAGGGAACCCGAGCCCACGGAAGCGAGAGTCCCACCCAAAAGTTGCACAGCTCAGCAGGGTCCCCGTGGCATACGGATTTGGCGACCGGGGGCACGTCACTTCATCTTTCTGGGCCTCGGTATCCTCCCTTGTCCCAGGCAGACCATCGCCACGTGTGCCTATGTCACTGTACAACTGTAAGCATGAGAAATGCAATAAACTGGGAGAGAAAGGCCCAGGGCTTGGTACATTAAAACACTCAGCGTTAGCTGGTAGTAGTGGGCAGAACGAGCATGCCAGGCCCCATTTGAAATGCTTCACATGCACTGACTCGCCTAACCCGCACAGCAACCCTCGCGTATGTGCCGTCATTGCTCCCACGGTCCAGAGAAGTTCAGCAACTGGGCCAAGGTCACACAGCTACGAACAGGACACAATAGAGATGGACAGGGAGAAACTCTTAATGGGGCACCTACTATGTGCTGGAGCTTTTGGTCCCGCCTTCCAAGGATCCTGTGAGGTGGGAATTACCAGCTCCGGGTCAGGAAGGAGGAGGGAGGCGCAGGGTCACACAGCCATCGCGTGGGAGAGCTGGGATCTGGGCCAGGCCTGGCTGGCTCCACAGCCAGTGTTCTTGCTACTACTCCATCCCAGCCATCTGCCAGGACAGCTTCCATCACGGGGGGCAAGAGCCGAGGCCTCGGCCACGCCAGGTACAGGGAGCCCCGTGTCAGTGTGCCAGATGGGCCCGTTCTGCCTTTGCACGTGTGTGCACACTGGAGTCCTGGCAGCAAGTGCTGCGGGACATGCATTGTGTGTGTGCCCAGCCCCTGCCCCACCATCCCAACCACCACTCCAAGTCAGGCTGCTACCTCCGCCCCGTGGCCAACTCCCCTTGGGCTGCCTCCATAAGGGGAGGGGCTTCCTTTGGTCACATTGGCTCCCTCCCTCCCAGGTCAGCCTTTCCGGGTTTGTAAGTCCTCAGAGGGGCTGAGATGGGCAGGGGCAGCCCAGGGGTAGAAGTCAGGGTCCGGGCCAAATATTCAAGAGCTCTTTCTTCACCTGTGAAGCAGGGAGAATAAGTGCCACTCTGCCTCCAATATCAGCTTCTTGGGAGGAAAGGAACTTTGCAACTGTGAAGTGCTGTGCAGACTGCTTTCCTCTTATGACCATAGTGGATATCTGCTGTAATCTCTGGCCACCCAAGATCCATTTCCCCTTCCTGACAATACCGCAGTTTCCTTGGACAGCAACCCGCCCCCTTTCAGCCCTGTGGGCTGAAAGGGATTGATCCCCGCCCCCAGCAGCACCAGGTGGGTCCTGATTGGCTTAAACTAGAAGACGCCCTCCACCGGTGTGTTGTAAGGGTGAGGCAGTGGGGAGGAGCACGGCATGGAGCCTACAGATGGAGCAACTCCTTAGAATCTGGAGTCTTGGGTAACACTGCTTGAGTCCCTGGATACAGCCATGCCTGAAGCTTGCCTCTGAACATGCAGGTTACATGAGCCAATTGATTCCACTTATTGTTTACTTTGGATTTCCTGTTTCTTGGAACACAGTCTGACCTTAGAACTCTAGTTCAGTGAGGTTTTCTGAGCCCCTTATAATGTAAGCAACCACATCGTGTCATACTCAGCCAGCTGTTCCTACCAAAGGAAAAAGCTTGCAAACAAGTTAAAGATGGGTCAATCAATTTCAAGTGCACGGTTAAATAAGAGTCCAACTGAATACAAGTTAGGGTTTCTTTTTGGAACCTGTAAACTCTTGGACAGGACCCATCTAACAACCCTACCATAGGCAGGACTGAGACCCTCCCCTTCCAATAGCTGTTGTCAGTGGAGTTTAATTCTGACACATTCCAAGTGTCTACTGTGTGCCTGGCCCTATGCTCGGGGCTGCAGGTGCAAACTGTGCCTTGGGGGCCCTTCAGTCTAGTGAACACATTTTTACTGGGTTTTATACAAAAGCCCAAGATCCTTCTGCTAAAAAGGGGCAAGGCCAGGCCATGCTCTGGGATCTTCCCGACTCCAGACCCAGCGCTTTTTCTCCCAGCCGTTAGGGTGCAGAGTTGGCACTGGGGCTGTCAGCTTGTGCTGCTCAGGAGAAGTCAGAGTGGTTTAAAGAGCTGAAGAAGAAGGGGGCGCCAGGCTGGCTCAATCAGTAGAGAGTGTGACTCTTGATCTCAGGGTCATGAGTTTGAGCCCCACGTTGGATGTAGAGAGTACTTAAAAAAATAATAATAATAAAATAAATGCAATTTAAAAAAATCTAAAGAAGAAAGCCAAGTTATCATGGGCTTCCTGTTTGCCTGAGGCTCTTGGCTCCGTGAGAAGCCCAGCGCTCAGACCCGTCCAGATTTACTATCCTATGGGACTCTGCTCCTGCAGGCTGTGGCCAGAGAGGGACCAGGCACCCCCCAGAAATCTAGGCTCCAAATGCTTTCACAGGCAGTCCCAGGCACCCCAAATGAGCTGTCCCAGCCTCTACCCCGTATCTCTAAGATCCAGCTGATACTGACCAAGCATAGCCTACACACTAGGGCCTTCCCTATTTGTTATTCAACCAACATTCGGGAAACTGCTGTTTACTGAGCACCTACTATGGCTGGAGGATAGTCTAGGTGCTGAACAGAACCGCCCAAATCCCTGCTGGGGTGAGCAGACAACAAAGAAGGAATAAGGTCAGCAGGATGCCAGATGGTGCTAAGCCTGACGGAGAAAAAGGAGGCAGGGAGGACGAGGGGATGGTGGTAGCAGTTTTAAATAAAGGTCAGAGAAAGGCTCATGCAGAAATCATCTCACTGTGGGGCCTTGCAGTAAGCCCTCGCAGCTAAGCATGTGATTCCCAAACTGCAGATAAGGAAACTTCCGGAAGCTTCAGGATTAAATCTGGTGTCCGCCTACATATGCTAATCTAAGCGGGAGCTGCTGGGCTCCCCATGCCCTCTCCCCTAACTCTACCAAATGCAGATGCTGCAAGCAAGGCTCCACGGGGCAAAGCCACAAGCCCAGACCCGCAGGAGCACGGAGAGGCCGGGGTGCAGCCCCGGGGCCACCCTCTGCGGCTGGCTGCCTCTACTTCCGCGGGCCTCGCCTTCCATCTTCAGCTCTGGGCTTGTTGCAACTCAAGCCTCCTCTTTGCTGATTCCCTGTCCTCCAAGAGTTCCCCTCCCTTTCCCAGAGCCCCTTTGGCTCTCTATCCCATGTCATATGAGCCCCCGATTAACTTCTGGCCCATCGCTAAACCCACATTTGTGTGAAACCTCCTGAAGACATCTGTGCATGACCAAGGGCGGGCAGAGAGCTGGAATACACGTGTAAGGGGGTGGGAGCTTCTCCCTGAGCGATCCCATCTGGATCTGTCTGGGAATCCCCAAACCCCCCGCGTACTCTTCCTCAACACTGGAGCATAGCGGAAAGACCTTGGCCATGGAGGAGGCAGACATGGGTTGAATCTGTGCAACTTTGAAAGTGACTCTGTCTGGAGCTGCAGGTTCCTTATCTGTCAAACAAGGTTAGTCAACCCCATCTTGCAAGGTTGTTGTAAACATAAGATACCAAGGAGTATCTGTGAAGAGACAAAACTCAATAGAAAGTATATATAGAGAACCTTTAGCAGCGCCTGGCAGACAAACAGCAAGAATTTGCTGAACTGAATAGAGAAGGTTGCATAATGGTGAACCACCACCAGCCGGAGCACAATAGCTGCATTTATTATGCTCCTACCCTCTGAGGTAGGCATCCCCAGTGGGGGGGAAAAAAAGCACAGAGAGGTTAAGTAACTTGCCTACAATCACACAGCACGCAGTGGTAGGGCTGGGACTAGGAACCCGGAAATGTCCACCTGACTGTGAAAGTTTGTACGTGAAAGTACAAACTTTCAACCGTTATGCCAAGTTAGTAAGCTGAGACAGTGAAATACAGTGATTCAGGGCTGACCCAGGAAGGGATCGTGGGCAGCCCCACTCCAGAACCTTCGCTCTTAACGACCCCATCAGCCTGTCAGAGCCAAAAGGGACTCCAGGAATAATCTACCCTGACATTCTCGTACTTTTTCCCCAGCACGTTCCAAAGTCCAGAGAGGTAGTGTGACCGTCCCGAGGTCAGCCAGCCAGTGCGTTGAAGAATCAGGACACGCAGGCAGGTTTCCTGACTCCAGAACCCCATGCCGTCACTGTCACTGAACATCACACTGACCATGAGGGATCATCAGGGAAGGAGTCTCAAGAGTGCATGAGAATTTTTCCAACAGAAGCAGAGGGAAGGCAGTGTCCGCAGAGGAAACAGCCCATGCAAAGTTCTGGGGGCCGTGAAAGCCTTTTGGTTGGAGAACAGTGAGCTGTGAGGTGCATGCAAAGGTCGGGGCAGGGGCAGATGATGGGGCTGGTTTTTCTTATTAAATATTTCCACTTTGTTCTTTTATTATTTTAAAAGATCTTATTTGTCAGAGAGAGTGCACAAGCAGGGGGAACAGCAGGCTCCCCTCCGAGCAGGGAGCCCGACGCAGGACTCGATCCCAGGACCCCGGGATCATGACCTAAGCTGAAGGCAGACGCTTAACTGACTGAACCACCCAGGGGTCCCGCGTTATTTTTTTTATTAATACTTTCTTATTCTGTTCTATGTTGCCAACATCTTTTTCTTTTTCATGCTTCTAATTCTTATTTAAAATTCTTAGTCCGGGGTTGCCTGGGTGGCTCAGTAGGTTAAGCCTCTGACTTCAGCTCAGGTTCATGAGCTCAGGTTCATGAGCTCAGGTCATGATCTCAGGGATGGAGTCCCGCATCCCCACCCACTCGGTGCTCAGCAAATCCCTCTGGCCCTCCCTGCCTCCTGCTCAAAGCGCATGCTTGCTCTTTCTCAAATAAATAAATACAGTCTTAAAAAATACAAATAAAATTCTCGGTCCATCTACTCTAATATCACGGACTCAGCAGTAGCCCTCATCAATGCGCTGTTTCTGTCGCAGCCCCTGTGCTCCTGCTGGGGGCACAGCAGCTGGCTGTGCAGTGGGAGCAGGCATGACACACACTCTTTAAACTAACAGAAAAGAGAACACATCTGGCTCCTGGACCCTCTTCCTCAAGTTAACACTCAAGTCACAAAACAGGAAAACACCAAAACGTCACTAAGCCTTGGAAATTATGGAGAAAACGGAATCTCCTGGGGAGATCGAAGGGGGTTTTAAACTGGTGGATGCAGGGGGTTGGTGCTGCAGCCAGGGAAGGAGTGGGAGATAGTCTTTAGTGTGGTGGAAAATATTACAATAGAAAAGAGAATTGGTTTTGACCTCTGCTCTTACTTGTTTGCATCAAGCCTTCCCCAGCACGCCCACTGCCCTGGAACGACCAAAGCCAGCACTCTCGCTTGGACATGAGCGTCTGCTCAGGCAGATGGCATGAATGTCTGCTGGCCTGAGTGTCTGCTGGAGTGAAAGCAGGGCAAGGGGTGCCTGGCTGGCTCAGTCAGTAGAGCACTGGACTCTTGATCTCAGGGTTGTGAATTCAAGCTCCAAGTTGGGTTCAGAGATTACTTAAAAGTAAAGTCTTTTTTTTTTTTTTAAGATTCTATTTATTTGCCAGACACAGAGAGAGCATATGCACGCACAAGCAGGGGGAGCAGCAGGCAGAGGGAGAAGCAGGCCCTTTGCCGAGCAAGGAGCCCGACATGGGACTTGATCCCAGGACTCTGGGAACATGACCTGAGCTGAAGGCAGATGCCTAACCGACTGAGCCACCCAGGGGTCCCAAAACTAAAATCTATTAAAAAAAAGAAAAAGAAAACCACACCCAACAACCTTGGAGTGAAATCAGGGCAGCGCAGCAGGCAACGTGGGATTGCGCAGCAGGCAACGTGGGATTGCGGGAATCAAGAGGAAATGGACAGGCCTCTGGTCTCTCCACCACCCCCTTCCCTTCCAGACCTCTGGGCTGGTGGATTCTGACCTAACCAGATAGCCCCCTTCCCTGCCCGCTGCTTCCTGGGGTGCTGGAAGTGAGGCCCAGTCCGGGGGCACTGGGTTACCTGGGGAGGGGTGTGGCAATGCCAAATTGAGGGTCTTCATTCCAGGACTGTCATCTCCTCGGGCTCATTGGTCAGTGACTAGGGTCAGGCTTAGATTCCTGGCCCAGTACACAGCACCAGACAGAATAGCTGAACCTAACCCCCAGGCACACACAGCCGACTGGAGAAATGAGATCACGGGTTAAAGAACAGGGAATCCAAGGAACACAATGGCTTCAAAACAAACTGATTAGAGATACCACTGCAATCAGCTGTATTCCACAGATGGACTGAGAATTTCATATAAGCATTAGAAGCACACAAAAGGAAAGATATTAGCAATAAGCAGCAGATCAAGTGTTAGAGGACCCAAGCAGAAATATTCTGCATGAAAAACCAGTTGAAATACTAAAGGTAAGAGGCAGAGTGGAAATAGGGAACAGATACCAGGCAGGGAACACTTCCAGGAAGCCAGGAAGGATTAAGAAACAGAAAAGATTAAAGAGAGGGTAAAACAGTTAAAGTTAAAACATCAACCCCAGCCCTACTCCATTAATTTGAAATGGATCATAAACCTAGTTATAAAAGCCAGAACCACAAAGTTTCTAAAAGAAAACTTAAGACGATTTCTCAGGGTCATGAGATCCAGCCCTGCATCAGGCTCCCTGCTCAGTGGGGAATCTGCTTCTCCCTGAGCCCAAGCTTCCCTCCCTCCCTCCCCTCTCTCCCCCTCCCCCACTCACACATAAATAAAATCTTTAAAAAAAATGAATAGACAAGAAACATAATGCAAAAGAACATGCCTAGTACGTATAACTGACAAAGAACTGTACCTAGTAAATAAAGAACTACTAAAGTTACAATCAAATGATTAACACCCCCCCCAACACACACACGGGGAAAACTGCTCAGCCAAATGACTGTGAACAAACACTGCAACAAACAGATGTATTTATTTCAAAACCATTATGCTAAGTGAAAGAAGTTGAACACAGAAGAGTACATGCTGTGTAATCCATCCATACGAAACTCCAGAAAAGACCAATCTAATCTAGGGGGAAAGAAATCAGAATAAAGATTGCACTTGGGAGGCAAAATGGATTGGAAAGGGGCATGAGGGAAACTGCCAGAGAGACAGAAATGTTTTTTTACATCTTGGTTTGGGATCACAGTTACGAGGTAATGTATACTTGTCAAAACACATGGAATTGTGCACTGAACATCTGTGCATTTTATTGCATGAAATTATACATCAACACATAGAGAGATAGGAGTGTAAGTGCCAACTAGATATTTCAAGAAATAATGAAAATAACCTTAGAACTATAAAAAGGTGAAAGATCTCTCCTTCAAAGGGCCCCAAATATACCAAACAGGACACAGAAGGAAAAATGCACACTTAGAAATATTATAGTATCAAAAAGACAACAAAACATTCTAGTCTACAGAAAAAACAGATCACTTACAAAGGACTATGTATCAAATTGAATTGACCAAAGGACCAAAGGAAAAGAATTTGAACCAAGAATTTTATATCCAGCTAAACTGTCATTCAGATGCTAAAGATTACATTGAAGGGCTCACGTTGGTCCAAAAGGACACCTTTTTAAAAATTTTTTTAAAGATTTAATTTATTTGACAGAGAGAGAGAGCATGCACAAGCAGGGGAGTGGCAGAGGGAGAAGCAGGCTCCCTGCTGAACAAGGGAGCCCGATGTGGAACTCGATCCCAGGACCCTGGATCATGACCTGAGCAGAAGGCAGATGCTTAAGTGACTGAGCCACCCAGGCATCCCTAAAAACCTTTTTAGTAGCTATTTAAGTAATAGAAACAAAGTCCACAGGTGATACTAAAGATATGTGAAGGCAGAGCAAATTTTATAATGAATAAAATTTAGTGTTTTTAAAAATTCCCAGATCAAAGAAAAGAACAAGAAGAACATATACCTAAAAATAACTCAGTGCTAAAAAATCTGGAAAATTTTCAAGTGATGTCACAGGGGCTGAAGGACAAGTCAGTGAATATGAGGGCTTAAGAGAGAGACTGAGGAATATAAGCAAACGTTCATCTGGTCTTTGTGTGGAAAAACTACAGCCGACAATCTTTTTTAAGTAATAAAACATTAAAATGAAAGAAAAAGCAAGACAAATTGAAATAAAAATGTAGGAAGGCAGAAACAAAAGTACCCAGACATATTCTTTGGAGGAACACTCAAAACATTTTAAAAATTGACCACATACCAGGCCAGAAAGCAAGTCTCTTTTCTATTTTTATTTTTAAGATTTTTTTTTAAGGGGCGCCTGGGTGGCACAGCGGTTAAGCGTCTGCCTTCGGCTCAGGGCGTGATCCCGGCGTTGTGGGATCGAGCCCCACATCAGGCTCCTCTGCTATGAGCCTGCTTCTTCCTCTCCCACTCCCCCTGCTTGTGTTCCCTCTCTCGCTGGCTGTCTCTATCTCTGTCAAATAAATAAATAAAATCTTTGAGCCAGCCATGTGCCCCAGGTCTCCCATTTTATTTTAAAGGAATAAAGGATTTTAAAGGATGCTTTATTGTTTTTTAAAGATTTATTTATTTATGTGTGTATGTATGCATGTGAAAGAGACAGACAGACAGCACGCGGGGAGGAGCACAGGGAGAGAAGCAGACTCCATTTTCAGGGCAGAGCTCCACTCAAGGCTCAATCTCACGACCCTGAGATCATGACCTGAGCCGGAAATCAAGAGTCACACTTAACCGACTGAGCCACCCCGGCGCCTCTCCCAAGTCTCTCATTTTAAATGACCGGTTTCCACAGAGCCCACATTCTCTGACAATGGTACAATTAAGTTAGAAGCCATGTTCTTTTGTTTTATGTTCTTTAGAAGTCATGTTTTTAAAAGGACAAACAATTCCCTATACACTCAGATTAAAATAACTCATGGATCAAAGAAAAGTTGTAGTAGAAATTTGGAATGACTTAGAACTGAGTGATAACAAAAATGTTTACATATCAAAACTTACAGAACACAGCAAAGAAAGGGTAAAAATTAATGAGTTAAGGGGTGCCTGGCCTGAGAGCCTGAGTGGGTTAAGCATCCAACTCTTGGTTTGGGCTCAGGTCCTATCTCATGGGTGGTGGGACTGAGCTCCTCATGGGGCTCCAGTCAACAGGGAGTCTGCTTGAAGATTCTCTCCCTCTACCCCTATGCCCACCTCGCTCCTCTCTCAAATAAATAAATGGCTGTAAAAAAAAATTGGGGGCATCTGGGTGGCTCAGTTGTTAAGTGTCTGCCTTTGGCTCAGGTCGTGATCCCAGAGTCCTGGGATCAAGTCCCACATCAGGCTCCATGCTCAGCAGGGAGCCTGCTTCTCCCTCTCTGCCTGCCGCTCCCTCTGCTTGTGCTCTCTCTCTGACAAATAAGTTAAGATCTTAAAAACAAAACAAAACAAAAAACCCAAAACCTGGGCTAAGATCAAGAGTTGGGTGCTCGGGGCACCTGGGTGGCTAAGTCAGTTGTGTCTGACTCTTGGTTTTGGCTCAGGTCATGATCTTGGGGTCCAGGGATTGGGCCCAACGTTGGGATCTTTGCTCAGCGCAAGAGTCTGCTTGTCCCTCTCCCTCTGCTCCTTCCCCTGCTCTCTCGCTCTCACTTAAATAAATCTTTTTTAAAAAATGCTAGGGGTGCCTGGGTGGCTCAGTCAGTTAAGCGTCTGCCTTCAGCTCAGGTCATGATCCCAGAGTCCTAGGATGGAGTCCCACATCCCACTCCTGGCTCAGCCAGGAGCCTGCTACTCCCTTTGCCTGCTGCTGTCCCTGCTTGTGCTCTCTCTCACAAATAAATAAAATCTTTAAAAAATAAAAAATAAATAAAAATAAATAAATACAAAGACAGACTGCTAAACTGACCTATATTCAATTTTCTAATGTCAGTTTCCAGAATATGATTAGACTCAGGAATATAAAGAACTATGGCAAACCCGTAAGAAAATGCCAAAAAAAAAAAAAGACAAATGGAAAAATGGGCAAAAGACATTACCAGAAGAGGACTCACACATACTCACCCATACTTACTCAACCTTACTGGCAATCTGGGAATTGCCAATCAAGTCTACAGCAAGAAGTTGTTACACTTACTGAATTGGGAAAAATTAAGAAGTCTGACAGCACCATGTGTTATAGAAGACACAAACAGCAGTACTTCTGGGGCGCCTGGGTGGCACAGTGGTTAAGCGTCTGCCTTCGGCTCAGGGCGTGATCCTGGCGTTATGGGATCGAGCCCCACATCAGGCTCCTCCGCTATAAGCCTGCTTCTTCCTCTCCCACTCCCCCTGCTTGTGTTCCCTCTCTCGCTGGCTGTCTCTATCTCTGTCAAATAAATAAATAAAATCTTTAAAAACAGCAGTACTTCTTACACGTTACTGGCGGGAATGCAAAGAGATCCAACCATTTTGCCCTTATCTTGTAATGCTGAACAAATTTTCATGTACTCTATGACCCAACAATCTGTGGCTAGGTATACATCCTATCTGCATGCATTAGAGAACAGGTACACGAATATTCATAGGTACGTTTTCTACGCTGGCAAAAACCCGAAAACACCAATGCCATCAGTAAGAAATCAAATAAAATTGTGAAATAATTACCTGGTGTATATATCACAAAGCAAGCATTTAAAAAAAAAAAAAACGAAAAACTACTACAGTGCCTGGGTGGCTCAGTCGGTTAAGGGGCCAACTCTTGATCTCAGTTCAGGTCTTGATCTCAGGGTTGTGAGTTCAAGCCCTTGCACCTGGCTCCATGTGGGGCGTGGGGCCTACTTAAACAACAACTACAAAAGAATTACAGCTATGTGCAACAATTGGATCAATTTCAGGAGAAAACCAAGTCCAAGGAGATTATTTATATAAAGTATGGTACACCTTTGTAAAGTATATATAGGGACGCCTGGGTGGCTCAGTCAGTTAAGCGTCTGACTTGGGGTCAAGTCATGATCTCAGGGTCCTGGAATGGGTGGCAGGCTCTGTGCTCAACAGGGAGTAGCGGGGAGTCTGCTTCTCCCTCTCCCTCAGCCGCTCCCCCCACCCCGCTCGTCCTCTCTCTCTCAAATAAATAAATAACACCTTTATAAATAAATAAATAAATAAATAAATAAATAAATAAATAAATAAATAAATAATACTGGGAATGAGAAACCCTAGATTCAAGAATGATTACCCCACATGAAGACAGGTAGTGGGAGGAGGTTGGAGGAGCTCAGAGAAAGATGTATATTACATCAATCTTACTCCTGGTACTGGATGATGGTTCCTCGGGGCTTTAAATTGATTTACTTGTTTATTTTGAAGATTGCTGGTGGGGGAGGGGCAGAGGGAAAGAATCTGAAGCAGCCTCCCTGCTGAGTGCATGGGGCTTGATCCCAGGACCCTGAGATCATGAGCTGAGCTGAAATCAATAGTCGAATGCTTAACTGAATGAACCACCCAGGCTTAAATTTATTTTTCATAAAATAGACAAATGGCCACCATTGTGGACCAGTGAGTGCTGAGAGTGCTTGATACAAGGATCATGTTTCATCCATTGAAAGATCCCAGGGTCCATACATACAATCATTCAAATGAAAACAAAAATGCTCAGTGCTGGACATACACTCTCTCATGGCATCCTCAACAGTCATGAGCTAGAAACCATTCCTGTCCCCGCTTTATGAGTCAACTGAGGTTCAGTCGCTTGGCCAGGGCCAATTATATGGAACCCAGTCCGCATGACCCTTCACCAGGTCCCTGTACCACTGAGCCTCACCTTCCTCCTATCAGACTAGGCAACATATGTTAACTTTCTTGGCAAACACTAGGTGCTTAATAAATGTCCGTCTGAATTCAGAGGGGCTGTGTGGGCATACTGGTGAAAAACTGGTTGATGGCTATGGGACCTACATCTAGTCCCGCCACCTCCCTTTATGACCTGGGGAGGGTCACTTTCCCTCTCCAGGCCTCAGCCGCCCCAGCTGTGCTTGGAGAGGGCTGCAATGGCAAGTCCCAAAGGCTGCTCCGACTCAAGCTTTCTCAGAGGCCATCCAGCAAATGGGAGGTCACCTAACCCCTATTTGTCCTGGCCGGCCCTGCTCATTCTTCCACAGCTGGTGGGATGTCTATAAGCTCTGGGTCCTGCCCACTTCTCTGACATCACCTCCTGGCCCCGACCCCGCACCACTCACCACTCACACCTTCTCTGCCCTGCTTTCCCCACTCTGGGCTTTTGCGCTGGCCGTCCTCTGCCTGGAAGGCTCTTCCCCCAGGAGTATGCTGGGCTCGCTCCTCCTTCAGGTCCAAGGCCACATCTTGGCCATCTATTCCTTTCCTGCCCTGCCAGGTAAAGAGGCCCCCAACCTAAGGCCACCTCCTCCAGAAATCCCCTGGGGTCATTCTGCCCAAGGCTTAGTGAGGAGGCCTCCTCTGGTCCCATGGCTCTTGTACTTTCCTTCATCCTACACCATCTGGATCTCTGTAGGGGGTCTGTTCACATGAGCATCTCCCCAAACACAGGATGTTCTCTGAAGGCAAAAACTAGGCCAGAGTCATCCATGAATTCCAGCACCTAGCCCTTGGGCCCAGCAGGCGGCTGGGCTAAGAAAATATTTGTAGAATGAATGAATGAATGAATGAATGTCCTCCACGTTCAACTTTTCCTGACTCTGCTTCCTCCTTTCTCCACCCTGACAGGTGCTAGGAAGTCGACACCTAGGTGAGTTGATGAGCAAGGCCACTCCAGCAGGAATATCCTGAACCAGGGGAAGCCCCTTTCTCCCCCTCTTCCCCGCCAGGAGCCACTTGAGGCCGGGAGGGGACAAAGCAGAAGGCCAGCACTGCATCTTACAGGAATCCTCTGGGGCCTGCCCTGGCCAAACAAACAAGACAGGCATTCTCCCCATATTTCACCCTCCATGACTGGCTGAGGAGGTTGGCGGGCCTGCCTCAGAGCCCCAGCTAGAGGCCTTGCACAGCTGAGCTCTCCGCGGCCAGGTGCCAGCTGGGAAACACTCAATTATTCAACTCACAGTAGCTACCCTAGAGGAAAGGACCCACTTCCTCCAAAAGGGGGAAATGGGACAGGCTGGCCAGCCCAGGGATTTGGTGTTGAAGGAGGAAATTTCGGTGCAAAGTTCTCACATAATCCAGTGCTCTGACATTTCCCAACCCAGGAAGACCTTGGAAGGCTGGGAATAGAAACCCAGGAGGGTCAGGCCGGAGGCCAGCTCCCCGGACAGAGGCTGGGGCCAATCTCCCACTGAGGTTTCTGAGTTAGCAGCGGCTTCAGCCAGGCTAATTGCCCTGGACTCCCCCTGACCCTGGTTCCCAGAGACTCCGGGACTGCCCCGCTGTGCCCCCTACCCCCATCTTGCCCTTCCCCCAGGAATCGCACAGGGGATAGATAAGCTTTGCACTCCTCAGCTCAGGGGGCCGGGAAGCGTCATGCAGTCTGTTCCTGCCCTGCACCTCCCTCCCCAAGTCCGGCTCCGGAAGAACCAGGAGGTTCAGGAGTTTACACATCTGGCCTGCAGAGGTTTATCTAGTATTAAATGATTACGGGCCCATACTCTGGAGCCAGGCTGCCCAGGTTCAACTTCTGGCTTAACCACTGAATGAGCTGCTTGACCTTGAGTCCCCTTCTGTGCTTCCATTCTTTCCCTTTAAAACCAGGGATTTGAGTACTCTGTGGGGATGCGAAGACGCCCAGACCGACACGGGTGTGTCGAACACTTACTTCGCAGGGCACGCCACACATAGGGCTTTGGTGAAAGGCCACTCTCACTATCATTATTAAATACACTGAGGTTGTTTGCAGCCAGGCCTGGAACACTCTGGACCAGACATCTCCAGACAGACACACCAGAGCCAAAACCAACCTGCTCAGCTGACTGGGAGGGAAAGGGGAAAGACTCCAGGCTCTGGGACCAAATCCCAGCTCTACCACCTACCGGCTCTGTGACCCTGGGCAGGTTATTTAACTGCACTGAGCCTCGTTTCTGCCTCTGTGCATTCAAGATCCCAGCAGTACCTCCCTCCGAGTGGTCACAGTCCTTCCCCACCTGGGGAGGTGCTAGTCCCCATTGCTGCTGGCTGTGGGTAGCGCCGGGCAGTCAGGGAGCTGACACACACTGGGGCTACCCCAGGCAGGGGTGAGGTGACAGGTTGGTTTCCCTTCCTGGAAACCTCTGGTTAGGCCCTGACTCAGGATGTGATGTGCGAGTGTTCCTTCATTCACCAATTATGTATTAAATGTGTACTATGGGCCAAAAAGCATGGTACACAATCAATGTAGCAGATGACGGCCATTACTATTATTATTAAAGAAATTAAGATTGTTTGGCACTGAGGGTACATCTGTGAACAAAACAGATGAAAAGACCAGTCAGAGGTAATCGTTGGGAGAACCCACACCTGACTAAGGGCCTGAGCCCCCAGTAGGGAGACTGGCTTGTCCTGCTGCCAATCGCTACCAGACTATTAATGAGTTGATGTCATCAGTGGAGATTCGAAGACACCAGTGGTGATGTAGGAAGGGCAGACGGGTTCATCCTGGGGTGGCTCAGGTGTCAAGCCCAGCAGGACAGCCTCCACAGGTTTTCCCCATGGTAACAGAGTCCAGCTGGGCTGGGGAAAGCCTCGCCAGGTGTGGCAGCCTTTCGTTAACCCAAGTAACAAGCACTTGCTGAAGGCAAGCACCTCCCGAGACACTGGAACTCACCAAGGATTCAGATGGGGCTCCTGCCCTCCGGGAACTCACACTGCGAGGCAGGCACTCCCTAGATGATCAGATTGCTGGAGTCTGGGGAACCCATCTGGGGAAACACATTAGCCTGGGATCCTGATCGGAATCTGAGCGCTGATTTTTGCCATTGGTTTGACCTGAGCCTCAGTTTCCCCTTTTGCAAAATGAAGACAGTATTTTTTTCTGGGGTGTTTTAAGGATTCAGTGAGGTCACGAATTAATAAAGGGCTTTAAAGGGATGCCTGGCTTGCTCGGTTGGAAGAGCATACAACCTTTTTTTTTTTTTTAAGTCATCTCTATACCCAATGTGGGGCTCAAACTCACGACCTGAAGATGAAGGGTTGCACGCTCCACTGAGCCAATCGGGTGCCGGGGAGCATGCGACTCTTGATCTCAGGGTCTTGAGTTTGAGCCCCATGTTGGGTGTAGAGATTTCAAACAAATAGATGGGCCTTAAAAATGGAAAAGTATGATAGGAACCTGGACAAGGAGGTTGGGAGTATCACAGTGACTCATCCAGGGTCACGTGGCTGATTAGAACAGGAGCTGGAACTAGAACAGGAGCTAGGTAGGCCAAGCCCCACCCCACCTCCGGCAGCGGCACCGCTCCTGAGTTCCCCTGAGTTCCCAGGATCCTGCCTCCTGCCCTTGCCCCCTGCGGCCAGCCGTCCAGCAAAGCCCAGAACAGGCAAACACTAAATCCCCTGGTGCAGGGATTACCATTTCTTCCCTTGGGACCTCAGGTCCTATTTTCTACCCTGCCAAAGCGGAGATGCCATTTGCTGGGCTGTCCCCATCGGTATGTGGGAGGTGTCGCACACACGGGGAAGAGCGCTCTCCACAGGTAAAGGCCTGGCACGCTTACAAAGGAAAAGGGAGGATGGTGAGCTGGGAAAGAGCACGGAGCCGGGGAGGGAGCCAGCGGCAGGGCTGCACAAACATGAATTAAAATCTGGGCCACTCCACTGAGTTCACCAGTCTGGGCAAATCAGGCAAATTGCTTCACTTCTGAGTCATTTCCTTCACTTGAAGAATGGGTTGCTAGAAGGATTAAAAGTGTGTGTGTGTGTGTGTGTGTGTGTGTGTGTGTATATATATATATATATATATAGCACTTAGCAGAATGGCTTGGGCATAATAAATATTCATAACATATTCAAAATGTATTTAAAAAGTCATTAATTCTTTTTAAATTATTTTTGTTTTTTTATTTGAGAGAGAGACAACACAAACAGGGAGAGCAGCAGAGGGAGAGGGGGAAGCAGGCTCCCACTGAGCAGGGAGCCAGATGCCAGCTCGATCCCAGAACCCCGGGATCATGACCCTAGCTGAAGGCAGACGCTTAACCGACTGAGCCACCCAGGTGCCCCAAACGTTAATAACTCTATTATTACTCTACCATTATTACTACTATTAGTACTATTATAGAGGGTGGGGGAGGGTGAGCCGAACTCTCCAAGACTATCAGCAACTAGCCTTTCTTTCCACTTGCACTATAACTGCGTTGTCACCAGCTGTAGAAGCCAGCACCGCCCCCCCCAGGACAAAACATGGGCACCACTGTGTGCCCCAGGAAAGGTCCCCACCCGGCACCCGAGGGGAGTTCTGGCCCAGTCCAGCTCTGAGCGCCTCCTGCTTTCCTGTACAAGGAAAAGGAGACAGAGGAGCAGGGGGACACTGACCTGGGAGCCACCCTGGGCCTGTCCCTTTTCCACCCTCCACACAATGACAAGATCCAACAATGACAAGATCTAACTTGGTTCTGGGATATCCATCGGTCTTGTGTGCCAACTCTGATTTGTTGATAAGGGCTGCCTGGAGACTACATTTAGGAGCCCGAAGTTCAGAAGGAAAAGCAACAGTGGTTGGTTAGTGACATCTGACTTGGGTGTAACTACTTGCCATACATGAACGAGAAAAGCCCGAAGGCCTTGCCTCAATACAAGCCCTGGTTGTCAGGTGTGGGAACTGAAAGCCAAGAAGGAGGGGCACCTGGGTAGCCAGCCTGCCTTCGGCTCAGGGCGTGATCCCCGCGTTCTGGGATCGAGTCCCACATCGAGTCCCACATCAGGCTCCTCCGCTAGGAGCCTGCTTCTTCCTCTCCTACTCCCCTGCTGTGTTCCCTCTCTTGCTGGCTGTCACATAAATAAATAAAATCTTTAAGAAAAAAAAAAAAAGCAAGCCAAGGAAAGGGACTTGCCCAAGGTCACACAGCAGGAAAAGGGGCAGGGCTGGGATTCAAACTTGGGCTCCCCTGGCTTTCTGAGGATGCTTCCGGCCAGGACTGCCACTTCCTTCCTCTCGACTAGAAAAGGGGGTGTCCAGGCCCATTGAGACCCATGGTCTGAGGAACAGAAGCTGCCACCCAAACAGAACTGCCTACTTGGGTCCCCTCCCCCCACCCCTCAGGCCTCCGGACCACTTTGCAAACCCCAGAGGCAGACGGTTCTAGTGAAAACAAATGTAGAGGGCACCTGCACCCGTTCCCTGAGGGCTTGTATCCAAACAAAGATTTGAATTCAGATGCTAATCTGATTAAGCAAGACAGCACAAGACCTGGATTTAGTTCTCTTTCCCCTTCCAGCTGTGTGTGGAAAAAGTTACAGAGCTTCTCTGAGCTTCAGCTTGCCCCTCTGTAAAATGGAAGAGCAGACAAAAATACAACACGGTCATTCTAAGTGATTAGCTCCGTGTTCCTGACTCAGAGTAAGCCCTCAGACGTTCATTTTCAGGAGTAGGTTAAAGGGGGGGAAAAAAAAGAAAACCACATCATTTTCACACAAAAAAATTATTCAGGATCCAGGCAAGGGTTTGGACGGGCTGTTGAGAGGAGCCCTGTTCATCTTTGATAGCTGGCTAACTGAACTGAAATATTACCAAGTTTGAGGATTTCATTTTTTTTAAGTTTTTTTTTTTTTAAGATTGAGGATTTCAAAACAAGTAAGGAACCAGATTCTTCTAGGAAAATGGATTGTGTCATTTACATCACAGAGAAGGAAGCCGCCCTGAGTGGGTGGATTGGCAATGGTAGGGGACATGCTTCCCACTTCCCAGCCGGGTAACTTTGTGCCTCAGTTTCCCTCCTTTGTAATGTGAGGATAACAGCTCTGGCCACACATGCCAGCTGTTAAGACCAGATGGGCAATTCCAGGTGAGGCATTGGGCCACCCCTGGCCTGGCAATGTTAGCAGGTATTAGTTAGCGTTGGTACACGTGGCGGGGGGGCACTCAAGGAGGTAGAGAAAACAGCTACAGCAGCGCTAAGTAGGACGGAGGGAGGCGAGGAAGACTCAGAATCTGCTGAGACACTTTCTGCCCAAAACGGTGGCAGGTGGGTAAGTTATTAACTCCTGTATGTTAAGAAGCCGGTGGTAAGTCAACGAGGGGAGGAGAGGTGGAAGGAGAAATGATAAATGATACTCAGAACGGCCAAGCCTGACAGTTCAGTGACAGCCAACAAGAGGCCTGGGGGATTACAGGACAGAGACCCGGGAGCCTCAGGCTGAGATATGAGAGGGCACCCACCCTGTTGTTTCCTAGACAAAGTGAAAAGGTGGATCAAAGAAGGCAAGAGACTGACTTAAAAGTCACATGGTAGATAGATCCTTTTAAAGGTTGGATTTATGGCTTTTCAAATAAAAGCCACCTAAACAATTTTTTAAAGAACATCAAATGTTTGAGGAGCTTTGCTGGCAACCCGCACACCTGACCTGGACGACTAACTGAGATCTAGGAGGATGAAGTTACTTCTGTGGAATTCCACCCACCCACCCACTCCCTGGGGTGGGGGCAGGGCCTCACTACAGGGTCAAGGAGGTCTTACTCCTAGAAATAGCCTCCCAGCCTCCCCTCCCCTTCCCTCTCTTCCCCGGGAGTACTGGGGAAGGGTTTGAACCCATCATGCCTACCCTCTGAACCTGTCTCAACTGCAAAAGCGCAGGAAGTGGGGAGGAGGTAAGGGATCAGAGATAATGCTGAAGGTACCTGGTACCTGGCAGGTACTTAACAAAATGCAAACCCACACGGGGCACATTTCTGAGCTCCTCTGCAAGCACAAGGACCCGGGGGCCGGCGGTTACTATCAGGTTGTCAGGTGGGGTCACTGACCTCCTTGTTCATCTTGTACCCCCAGAACAGTTGTGGAGACCTTCTAGAATCTCGCGTCCAGGCAGCAGCTTCCAGATCCCCCCACCCCCGTATTTAACCATGAGGCTTCATGGTCTCTAGACACTGCCCTCGAGCTCATCACAGTGACTCGTACGTCTGTGCTGCCACCACGACCCCTGCCTGTCATGGCTAGGCCTTGGCACTCAGCAAAGGGGGCCCAACAGAGCCCTGGGTTCGGAGTGCAAGATGGTGTTCCCTGTCTCAGAAAGTGAGTGACACCAGCACGCCGGTCTGTTGGGAGCATTTAGACGAGCTGGTACTAGTCCAGAAGTCCCTTCCCTGAGGGAGCTGCACAGTCTGCACCCAGGAGCACCCACAGCTGCCTGTCCCCAAGTGGGTAGGCCCCGGGCCCAGTGACCTGGGTCCTCACAGGCTGCTGCCGTCACCCCTAGACCTCTAGAGCCCTTAGGTTCTTCCCCAGGACCATCAGATCAGGAGAAAAGCTCCCTCCATGTAGCCACAGAAGAGGGACTGATGTCCACGTGTCCCACATTCCTACTGTGTGCCCCCTGAGGGCTGCCCCAAGCCTCATGCAGTCGTTCAGATGAGATCTGAGCCCTTCTTCCAAGGCCTCACAGCACCTCGCCCGGAAACTGCAAACTCAGAAGGGAGGCAGGTCCTGTCCATGAGGTAAGTGGGTCTGAGGGCGAAGGGAGCCGTGCGGACTGCGGTCAAGTGGACCCAGCAGCAGCTAATCAGCTCCAGCCGCGGTGGCCAGGCTGGGATGCGGCCCACTGTGGCCACATCTTCTGATCTTTCAAGAGAAGTAAGATGAAATCACTGGGCTGAGTAACAGCAACAACTAAATCAATGGGTTCAAATCAGTGCAGAAGTCAACAATCCCCCACAGCTGTCCCCTGCCCCATTTGGAGGGCGGTCTGTGATGTACCTTTAACAACCTAGGCCATAAATACGGGAAAGCCAAGAGACGAATGAGACCCATTCCTAGCCTTGCAGATGTCAGGCATTTGGGCTTACCAACAAGGACATGAGGCCCAGAGAGGAGAAGTGACTTGCCCAAGGTCATACCAGCAGTGTAACCAACAGCTCAGGACTAAAACCCTGCTCTCCTGCATTGAAGATCTTTTTTTTAAAGATTTTATTTATTTAACAGAGATAGAGACAGCCAGCGAGAGAGGGAACACAAGCAGGGGGAGTGGGAGAGGAAGAAGCAGGCTCCCAGCCGAGGAGCCTGATGTGGGGCTCGATCCCAGAATGCCGGGATCACGTCCTGAGCCGAAGGCAGACGCTTAATGACTGCGGCTACCCAGGCGCCCCAATGAAGATCTTTTTCCTACCAATCCACGCTGTCTGCATCCTCCCTGAATAATTCTTTCTTTTCAAAAAATAGATACACTACTGGGGCGCCTGGGTGGCACAGCGGTTGGGCGTCTGCCTTCGGCGCAGGGCGTGATCCCGGCGTTATGGGATCGAGCCCCACATCAGGCTCTTTCGCTATGAGCCTGCTTCTTCCTCTCCCACTCTCCCTGCTTGTGTTCCTTCTCTCGCTGGCTGTCTCTATCTCTGTCAAATAAATAAATAAAATCTTAAAAAAAAATAGATACACTATGGATGTACTACGGACATGAGACACCCCAAATTCAAGACAAGTGGTTCCTTTTAGCAAAGTCCTGGACCTTAGAGCAGAGAGACTGAATTCCCAGTCCAGCTCTGCTCTAAGCAGCCTGGTGACCCTGGGTGAGCTCCTTCCCCTCTCTGGGCCTCAGTCTCCCTAGTCTGCAAAGCAGCCAGTTGACCAAGCCAGCTTCTAAACACCGTCCAGCTCTGAAATCCCAGGCATCTATGAAGTACTCTCACGGCTCCGTACTTTGTGGTCGCAGACGAATATAAAAGAATAATAATAATAATAATAATGGGGAGGGCAAGCCCATATTCGCTGGGAAGGAACACTACAATTTTTAGTGAAACCTGACTCCTGGTTACTGGAATCCAGAAAGAACCATGGTAAGACTCAGGCAGTTTAACCACCATCCAACAGTTAAACAAAAACACATCTGGTTTAACTTCATTTTCCTCATCTCCTCCCCCAACCCCCTACCCTCATCTCAAATTTTACCCCTTAATTTGAGAAGTCAAATTAAATGCAAACAATTGATTTCATGCCACAGTGAGGTTGAGAATTTCAGCATGGAAAACTTTAAGCATGAACTTTTTCTGGGAGCAATCATGAAATGTTGGGGAGTGGTATGGGAAGGTGGAAAATACAGAGGCTGTTCTTGAGTGTTCTCTGGACACTGAACATTCATTCTATCAAAGTTACTAAGGGCCTACTGTGAAACCAACACTCAGAGAGACCAAGTGATTTGCCTCAGGTCGCACAGCGAGGACTGGAACCCAAGATGCTGACCCCAAAGCCAGGATCTCCCTGGCTGTCTGGGCCTTTTTACCTAAACAGGGCCTCTCTCCGGCCCTATGGATCCCCTGCTAGTGGTGCAGGAAAATACCCGGGACCAAAGAACTTCTCAGCCACCAACTCTGGTTCATCCCAGTGCTGGAAAACTATTTACGATCTTGCTGGCGCCTCAAAGCAGCTGCAAAGTACACATTATTAACCCACATTACAGATGATTTCCTCTCTGTGGCTCAGAGAGGGAAAGTGACTTGTACAGGGTCACACAGGAAAGCTGGGAATGAACCTCCAATCTACTGCCCCCAGCAAGCTACTGCCCCCTGTCCTCTAAAAGTCAGGATACCTCTAGAAGGGGGGGAAAAAAAAATGAAACCATACCGCCCAGCCCAGCTCCAGCCTGCCTGTGACTACGTTGCCCTGGTAAAGCTGAGTCAGCATTCCTGCGGCCAGGCCACGTGCAGATTTCTGAGCACTGGTTCTCAGCCCAGCTTGCTCACTCTCCCCGAAATGCTCTCTTCGAGCTCTGGGGTTTGTATTGATAACTTCAGTTGGGCCTGTTTCCAGGCAAACTCTGGGCTGTGCTGCTGGATTCTACTCCTAGATTATTAAAAGGACCTTATCCCCAGAAACGGGTAGAACACAGAGATCATTGGACTTGGAATTCTCGCTACCTGGTCCCTCACCCCAGCTCCCCCGGTAGCATCTGTGTGTCCTTGAGCAAATCCCTTCCCCTAAGACCAGTTTCCTCATAGGAAATATAAGGCGAGGCCAGCATCTAGCTTGCAGGGAATGTCGAATATGTAAGCCGCTGGACGGGCAGGGCTTGAGTTCTGTTTCACTCCATTTCCAAGCTAGGACCCAGTGAGGCAGAAGGACAGGCAGAGGGCAGGAGGCCCTGCAGAGAGAATAGCCCCAAACCTGTGCCTAGCACAGAGCTCCAGGCTCCTGACCAAGGCTGTGTCTAGGATAGGAGATGGCTTCTGAGTACGGGCAAGGGCACCGTGCCATCCTCCAGGGCAGCCCATAAGAGACTCGGCAGAGCCCGGGTGAAGGTGGGTGACCAGGGATCAGGGGCAGTGAATGACATAACCGTACACCCAGGGTTAGGGTTGCATTTTTTTGCTGAGATTAGAGCTGACCGTAGCCAACATTTTCTTAAGCATGGACACCAGCTAAACACCTTGCACGCATTAGTCGTACCCAGAACTGACCACCGGTAGGTAGTTTATTGATGTCCTCGGCTTAAAGAAAGATACTGAAGCACAACAGGGGACAACTCGTCTCAGGTCACACAGCTAGGTTGCCTGTTCTATTAGTGAGAACAAAACGTTGGCCAACCAATCTTACATGTGTTATTGCATTTTAATCTCCTCCCTTGTGAATTCCTTGATTCCAATTCTATGTGAATGTCCAAATATCGCTCTGTTCTCTTCATTGCTCTTTGGCCAGCACCTAGAACAGGGCTTGGCGCAAAGCTTCATATTTGTTGGAAAAAAGATAGTATTTTGTTTCTGGCCTCAGTTCAGTTTTATTCCTCCCAGGAGTCTTACGCATGAGGCATACTGGACGCTCACACCCGTCTCATTCCAGGGGCAGGGAAGTTGGGGAGCTGTGTTCAGGGACCTCTTCTGCTTAGTGAATTCAGGGGCATGAAGTTCAGGAAGAAAAAAAGGGACAGAGGGCCAAGATGGGCAGGGAGCAGAGTAGGTGGTGTGGGGACAACACAGGTGGGGAGGACTGAACATTTGGAGAAAGCAGGTTTGGAGGGTGGGTAGGAATAGAGTCGGACCTGAGGCTCTGCTCCTTTGTCTCTTGAGGGGTAGGGTGGAATCAGGAAGCTAAGGTTGGGTGGGTTAGAGTCTGGGTTCGAATCCTAATCTCATCACTTGCTTAATGTCTGTAAGCCTCAGTTTCCCCCTCTGTAAACCAGATGATGCATGCGAAGTGTTGGAGCAGGCCTGGCACACAGCAGGAACTCAGTGAACAGCTGTCATCCTGGCTAGTGTGGGAACCAACCCTTGACTCCCTGGGAAGCCTGCCCACCTGCGGCTTCCCCCCCCCCTTCCAGGCCCAAAGCCCTTTCTGGCCTGAGACCGGCCCCCTCTTTTGATCTCTAGCGTTTTCCTCCTCCAGCCAGAGGCCTTTGTAAAGGCCCCCTCCCCATTATGTGTTGGAAAAGGGTCAGAAGGGACAATGACAGGGCTTTTCTCAGCTTCCACTCCCATCATTGTGACCAGGCACTGAACTGGTTTTTATTTAAACTGGGCATGGGAACCAACTCTGGGCGACCCACTCACCTGAGCACTGCCAGAGGTGATGGCAGAGCCAGAGGGGAGTCGTAGGCTCCCTCAGCTTCTACGGCTCCAGAGTTTTGCCCTCACGGCTGCTGTGCCCACCCCAACTCCCAAACACCCACTCGCCAGATGTCCCCTCCCCCCACCCCACCCCCATCGAGCGGCTCCCGGACGCCCAGCGCATCCCTCCCTCTACTCATCCGGGTTCTGGCCCAAACTACTTTGGACCCCACAGGGACACACCAGCCTCCTCCCCAGGCGGCAGTGGCGTGATCTAGAGGTTCCCCGGTAGGAGGCATGGCAGGGCACCGGCTTGGTTGCTGGGATTGGCAGCCTGAGTCTCTTGATCTCCCAACAAGAGGGTATCATCTGGGCTGCTCAGTCACGGGACACCCGGGAGAGGCGCGTAGATGGAAGGTGTAAGTCCCGGGCAGAGACCCGGGAGGCAGGAGGCCCCAGGGCTACAGCCGCAGCCCCGAACACGGTCCCCTTAGCTCGTGGTCCCCGCGGGCGCCACGTCCAACCTCCAGCCCGACTCGGCGCGCTGCCGGGAGCCCCGGATGCGCGCGAGGCGGTAACGGGACAGGTGCCTGAGGGTCCCGAATGAGTTGCCCTGGGTGGTGTGGAGACGCGGAGGTCCGCTCCCTGACATTTATATCCATCCTCGCCGCCAACCCCGGACGAGCGGAGGATGTAGGAGGGGCCGGGATCGACCACGTCCCCAGGGGTCCCGGAGAGCCGGGGGACGGCACAGAGTCCTTACCTGAGCAGAGGTCGTGGGCGAGGAGCTGTCCTGGGACAAGCGACGTGGGGTCGGTGCGCTGGCACCGACGGCGCGCAGTGGCGGGAGCGCAACGCTGCCGGGGCCACCTCCCCCGCGGGCTTATAAAGGCGGCCGAGGGGCCCGGAGAGCAGCCGGGGCAGCCCGCCCCCGCCCCCGCCCGAGAACCAACCTCTGAGCTCTCACTCTCGACCAGGCAGCAGCCCTCAGGCCCCGTGTGGCAGCTGAGCCTGCGGGNCCGCCCCGCCCCCGCCAGAGTTCGGCCGGCCGACCGGGCCATGCGGCCAGGGCGCCCCCTGCCGGGAAGCGCGCCGCCCCCTCCCCGCCCCCCACGCCCGGCTGCTCCGGGAGGGATGGAGGGGTGCGGCTGCCTGCGCCTTTCCAGTCCCGCGCGCTCCCGGGCCCCTCTCCACCTCCCGGCTTCCCGCGGGGCCTCTGCCCCTCCGGTTCTGCGAGGTCGGGCGGATTCCCGCCTCTGCGCGCGTATCCCGGTCGTCTTGATCTCTGGCTCCAACTTCGTTCTGTGTCTCTATGGTCTTCCTCCTGCCCTCGGTCTTGTCTGCCCCTTTCTGTGTGTCTGTCTGTGTCTGTCTACCTGGCTTTCTTCGGGTCTCTCCATATTTCTGTCCATCTTTATCCACGTGTCCTCTGTCACTGTCCACCTGTGTGTCTGACTCTCCCTGCCCTCTCTCTCCTCCCACTTCAGCCCAGACCGCTAGCCCTCTTTCCTGCTGGTTCTCTTCCCTGCCCTCGGACTGTCTCCTTGGCTAGGGCCAAAGGAAGCGGAGGATGACCTAGGAGGGGTGGCTTCCGGAGGGGAGCCTCTGCTGGACAGGGGCTGTTACCTCTTCTCTCCTGAGAGGGAAGGGGCCAGCCGGGGTTCATGCTGACTTGTCCCAGCCAGAGTCCGAGGCACAAGCCTCCTGGGTGACAGAGGAGGAAGCCACACTTTCCAGGCAATGGAGTCAGACAGCCAGGGTTCAACACTCCACCCTGGTGACCTTGGACAAGTCACTCGGCCCCTGTGGATCCCTGCTGCTCAGCCGGCAGACACTGTCTCCCCTGGCTTCCCGCACCACGTGCTGGGAGAGTCATATGAGACAGTGGTTGAAAAGTACACAGGAAACTCTAAAATTCTAGATAAATGTGAGGGGGGTGGACAGCAGCAGATGCTGAGTGCTATAGGCCCCATCCCTGCTCCCCAGGGACCAGCCCCCCCATGGGCAGGTGTAGGGAGGATTTGCTCCCTTTCCCTGAGAACCAGACTGAGTTTGAATTCTGACAATCTTCCGCCAAACCCCCAAGCTCTGTTTGAATGCTTCCAGTGACAAAGAACTCACAGCCTCCCAAGAAAAGGGTATTCTTAGTGGCCCTTAGGGCCGCCTGGAGCAATTTGTGCCTCTAACCCACAACAGGCAGAGATTTGAAGGCAGTCATCTTGGGTCCCCCAGATCCCTGCCATCCTCAGTATCTAAGCCCCAATTTCCCCGCAGCCACCTTTTCCTGAAGGTGAGGAGGGGATCAAGTCCAGAGTGGAGGGGAGACCATGTTAGTACCAGCAGAACCGATACCAGCCCAGAACCCCGTTACCTGCTCCATGGCAGCTCAGGGCCAGGCATCCTGCATATAGTATCTCCCAACAATCCCATTTTACAGAAGAGAAAACAGAGGCCCAGAAAGAGCCTATGCTGTATCAGTAAGATTGGAGCCAGAACTGGGGCCTGGCGCCAGAAACCAAGAATGTCTTTGTATTTGTTTTTCTTCCTGTAGTTTTAGCGATTGATAATGTTTCTTTATTTATAGGAATGATACAAACTTTCTTTTTTTTTTTTTTAAGATTTTATTTATTTATCTGACAGAGGGAGACAGCCAGCGAGAGAGGGAACATAAGTAGGGGGAGTGGGAGAGGAGGAAGCAGGCTCCCAGTAGGGAGCCCAATGTGGGGGCTGGATCCCAGGACAACAGGATCACACGCTGAGCCAAAGGCAGACGCTTAACAACTGACCCACCCAAGCGCCCCCAAAGTTTCCTTTTTGACATAAGTTTTTTAAAAAGTTGATCAAAACATTGAGTAAATATTATTTATTTATGTATTTAATGGGTCAAGTTATTATGGCGAAAATCATGGAGATGGCAAATGGATGCGGTGTAGGAAATACAACACTTTTGCATAAGATGCTGTGGGTGAAAAACATCCAGAACTGAGCCCAGAATCCAGGAGGGGCTCTGTCGTTGCTTACAAACGCCAAGGAAGGGTTTAGTGATACCAGGAAGCTTGAGATGGTGTCATCATCAGTGAGCCGGGGGCAAACCCGCAGGCATGGAAAGTCTGCCTGTCGCAGCCTGGACAGAGGCTGGGAGGCTGAGCCAGCAGGAAGTTGGGGGAAGCCCTTCCCACCTATCATGAGTTCCCAGCACCTGCCCCTGACTTCTGATTTCCCCAAAGCTATGGTGACAGCTCTTCTAGTTGCACCACATGGCCAGCTTTGGGCCCTCTGTGTCTGGGTGATTTTCCCCAAGGTACCACCCCTGCTGGGGAGTCCACTGATGGGTTATCAACAAGAGGAACCGCTGCCTGGGCAGCCCTGCCACCTTCCTCCCTTACCTCTCCTATCCTGCTCCTGGGCTTTGTCCCGCAAGGAAAATTCAACGGAGGTGGGGGCAGGGGACACCCAGCAGCCATCGTTGCCCCTGCTCCCTGGGTACCTCCCCTCCTGGGGCTGTCAGCGTAGCAGCCGGGAGGCCTGGATGGGAAATCAGGAACCCCACCCTCCAACCCTGCCCTAGCTTTCCGGGGAGGGGGGGTTGCTGAGAAGGTCACTCTCCCTGCCTCGGTTCAGATGCCCTCTGGCTGGTTGGACTGACAATCTCTAAGTCCAGCTGAGATTCCAGGATTCCAGGACCCTTGGCTGGTTGTAAGCAATTCATTACATTAGGTTTCTCCGCATCTATACATACCTTGTCTTGGGGGCTCTGTTTCCTTGTCGGAAAAATAAGCAAATTGGACTGTTTGACCTCCAAGCTCTCTTTGCTCTAAGAACTAATGATCTAATGATCCTTATAACAGTTTTTTTTTTTTTTTAAGATTTATTTAGTTTAGAGTGAGAGAGAATGAAAGAGAGAGACAGAGCACGGGCAAGGAGAGGGGCAGGGGGAGAGGGAGAGAATCTCAAGCAGACTCCCCGCCTGAGAGTGGAGCCTGATGTGGGGCTGGATCTCAGGACTCTGAGATCATGATCTGAGCCGAAAACAAGAGTTGGACCCTCAACCAAATGAGCCATCTAGGCGCCCCTGACAACAGTTTTGTGCGGTGGACAAGGCAGGTACTCATAATCCCCACAGATGAGGAAACTGAAGGCCAAAGATGTTATTTACCTGAAGGTCAGGATCAAAGCTGGGGCTTTTTCTATTTTTTTCTACTCATTCATTTTTTCCATATTTATTAAGAGCATGCTTTGAGCCCCCTGCTTTTAGCAAGGCCTGAAGTTTACCAGGCATCAGAAGCCAAGTTTCAGGGGCACCTGAGTGGCTCAGTCAGTCGGTTAAGCATCTGCCTTCAGCTCAAGTCATGATCCTGGGGTCCTGGGATTGAGCCCCGTGTCAGGCTCCCTGCTCAGTGGAGAGCCTGCTTCTCCCTCTGCCTCTGCTGCTCACCCTGCTTGTACTCTCAATCTCTCTCTGTCAAATAAATAAAATCTTAAAAACAAAAAACAAAAAAACCCCACCAAGTTGGAGGTGAGAAGGCCAGGAGGCCCAGAGTTTTAATTCTCAATTCCACTGCCCCTTGGGTGGCCTCCTGCAGTGGGAAATGCTCTGATGGAGGGCACATGTGGGTCAAGTCCTGGGTGGAGAGGGAGGAAGGAGAAAGAACAGAGAGAGAAGAGACGCCAACTCTGAGGTCTATTTCTTGCAGGGGGGGGGGGAGTGAGGAGTCAGCTCTGTTGCGGGGCTGGGGAAACACTCCCCAAACTCTAGGAGGATATTTAAAGGGGATGGGAGTGGGAAACGCTTTGCCTGTTTTGACCCTTGTATTCGAAGGATCGTTTTACCTCAAGCCCAGGCATGACCAAAGTTTCAAGCCAGTTGCCTCCCAGTGCCCCCTCCAGCCCCACCTTCAACTCTGTAGAATAATGAACTGAGAAGACTGAGGACAAGGCACTTTCATTAAACCAACAGGATGCCCAGCACTACTGAAACACTGACTTCGTGACAGGTCCTGGTCTAAGTCTTTTGTCCCTATTAACCCAGCTATTCTTACTCCTCACAGCAACCCTACTGAGTACTCTGGACTTCGTTCCCACATTACAGGTGAGGAAACGGAGGCATATACACGCTGTCATTGGCAGACGTGCCCGCCAGCCTGGTGGGAAACTCGATCTCTCTTGTTCCTCTCCGCAACACTGAGGCTGCATGGTGAATGTCCCTCCTGGCTTCTCAAAGGCAGGAGCACTCGGATCAGAGAAGCTTAACAACTGGGTTCATTCAACCAATATTTATTAGATGCCTGGTCTGCGCCAGGCACTGTTCTAGGAACTGGGGACACAAGTGAATAAAAGATTTCTGTCCTCATGGAGCTGACATTCTGCTTAGGGAAGACATAATAAACAATAAGCGTTATAGATACGTGTATTATAGAGTCCGTTGGATGTTAAGGGAGTGGGTAAAAAGCTACAAGGAGGAACGAGAGTGCCAAGTGGGGGCAGACTGTGCCAGTAAATAAGGTGTTGAAGAGCTAGAAGACGACACCGCAGCAAAGATGAAAGGCAGCAGAGAGCCAGCTGGAGGCCCCCCAGTCAGAGGAGAACCTGAGCCGCCTATGTCTGATGCCCGGGCTTTTGAGCTGTCTGTGACATGCCCTCCCAGTACCCATTCTCCCCTCCAAGCCTCGTCCCCGCCCTGGCTTCCACCCCAGTGCTAGGTTTACTCCCTAATCCCGCCCCAGCCCCTGCCTTAATCCCATCTGGAGCCTAGTCCTTGCTCCAGCCCCCATCTTCTCTTAGTCCAATCTTTCAGGCAGTACTAACCCAAGGTGTCATTTCACAGCACAGCTCCATCACCAGTTCCAGGTCCCTCCTAGCTGGCAGCGTGCAGCTCAGTACCCTAAGAACAGGCCAGTCCCAGCTGCTCTTAAAGGGAGCTCTCCACACAAAAGGGGAAGCCCGCTTGTGAGAAACCCCATTGTCCAGGGAACAATGTCCCTATTTTCTCCTTTATTTCTAAAAGGACTTGTGAGCAGCCTCTGAGCTCCGAGCTCCCAGCTCTGAAAGGGAGCGTGTTGCTTCCTATTCTCAGCCCTGGAGAAGTCTGTACCCCAAAAGGAAGGGTCAAGGGCATCTTCTGGAGGCTGGATTCCAGAGGCCAGAGTAGATTCAGGCAGGCCCGGCCTTAGCAGTCCCGTGGCACTACCAGAATGGAGGCAAGAGAGAAGCTATCCCTAATAAGTAGGAGAAAAGCTGGCTATCCCCAGGATAGCAAGGGAAAGCGCATTCTCCAAACCGCCCAAACACACAGGGTTTTCATCATCTCTCATCAAATCTTCCCTGAAGATTTGTCCGTCCTCCTGCCTGTGCCTCGGCCTATCTACCCACCTCCCTGTCTTCCGTGGACACATCTGAGATGGGACTTGGAGATGTTCCCGCTGGAGGCTGCACCACTTTCGCCCCTCACTTCCTGTTAGATGCAGTCAGGAACCTGAGGATACTTTAGGGCGTGGACAATAGCAGGCCGACATCGGTAGATTGAGCTTTATGAATAAGCAACCTTAAATTCTACATTTAAAGGCTTAGTAAGTGTCTAATCTATTTGCTTTTAGTCAAATACATGGGTTAGTCACCCAAGCCAGAGACTGCCACATCTTTGCATCCAGAACATGGCCTATCTCCTGACAACTGGCCTTGGGCTCAGTGCATCCCCCTGCCCTTGCTTTCATGGATGGCCTTCACCTTGATATCTTAAAGCTGTGGCAAGGGTGGAGAGGTACCACTGATTGGCCTCTTGTCCTGAGGCTACATCCCGGTAGAAGCAAAAGAGTAGGACTGGGCGTGTTTATCAGACAAAGAATGCCTGACAGGATATGCTTGTGAGGGACTGGGAGGGGGGGTTGGGTTCAGTTTTATCTCCTGCCAAGGCTTGCACTTCCTGGCATGCGCTTACACTAAATACAGTTTGACGTAGAAAGTTCCCCTTTTCAACAGGAATTCTGGACCCACCATCAACTTGGATTGTAGGTAGAAAGGGCTTCTCTTAGCAAAGCTCTCACACTTCCTTCCTTCCTTTCAAACAGGCCTATTTCCAAGGAATCCTGTCTCTCTTGCAGGAATTTACTAATGACTACAAGAAAGGAACAACCATTCCAAAATCTGGAAATTTTCCCGCAAGTCTCCTTACAGAGCAGCCTTATAGGCACCTGGCTTGAATTCTAAGATTCAAAGGACTCTGTCACCACCAGCTATTTGAGAAATGCCAGCTTCTCAGCCAAGAGCCTGGGGGCCCCCTATGCCGTCCCTACCTCCTCAGCCCCTCAAACTCTGGGGTCTATGACTCACAATGTCCCACCTCTGGCCCCAGCTTCTTTATCGGCTAGGAAGTTGTAACTGACAGAAAATCCACTTCTCAGACTGGTCCTGAAAACAGGGAATTCACGGGCACACGGAATGAAAAAGTCTATGTTCAGGAGAGAGGCTTTTCTCAGTGGCCCAGTGATGTAATCGGGACCTGGTTTTCTTTTTCCATTTCTCAGCTCCTCTTCCTTCTTCTCGTCCTGGTCTCATTCTCACCCAGGCCAATGTTGCCAGCTTACAGAAATCACCTTTAACATATCCAAAAGAGCAGAAATCTATTTCCCCAAACAGACACAAGTCTTAGGATTGACCCGCCCTCCGTCGTGGACTCCCTAACACAGTCACCACAATGACTGACTCAAGCCGAGCCAGGCCCACTGGTGGAGATGGGATGGGATTCAGTTCACCCAATCTGCTCTGAAAGAAGAGGGGAGTGAGTGCTGGGGAGACAACTCACGAATACCCCCCACGCAGTGGCTTTAGGACTTAGGCAAGTACTCACTCGCTTGCATTTATGGAGGACTTTATACTTGCCAAAGCACTTAGAAGTAAATAATAATAAACGTATTTTATATGTGTAAAGTACAATCTGTTTTAAAATATATAAATCATTATGTTCATGCTAGAAAGTTTATTTTATTTTATTTTAAGATTTTATCTATTCATTTGACAGAGAGAGCAAGAGAGCACGAGCACAAGCAGGGGGAATGGCAGGCAGGGGGAGAGGGAGAAGCAGGCTCCCAGCTGAACAAGAAGCCCAAGGCTGGGGCTGATCCCAGGACCCTGGGACCATGACTAGAGCCAAAGGCAGATACCGAACCAACTGAGCCACCCAGGTGCCCCTATGCTAGAAAGTTTAAACGCAAAGGGAAAGTAAATCAAAACACCCTGTAATCTTGTCACACAGAAATATCCCATTTAACACCTTGGCATTTATCTTTCCAGATTTAAAAACAAAACAATACAAAAACTCTTAAAGAATGGGATCATAGGGGGCACCTGGGTGGCTCATTCGGTTAAGCGTCTGCCTTCGGCTCAGGTCATGATTTCCAGGTCCTGGGATTGAGCCCCGCGTCGGGCTCCCAGCTCAACAGGGAGTCTGCTTCTCCCTCTCCCTCCGCCTCTTCCTTTGCTTGTGCTCTCTCTCTCTCTCAAATGAATTTTAAAAATCTTAAAAAAAAAAAAAAAGAATGGGATCACAGGATACACACTGAGGGTCCCTGCTTTTCTCATGTAATCATGTAAACGTTTTCCCAATCCCTACCAGGATTTTAAACCCTCTGGATGCATTATCTCATTTTTTCCTCTGGATAGGGATTATTATGAATGATCCCCTTCTACAGATAATGAAACAGAGGCTTGAAGAACAAGTCAAGAGCAGGCAGCCGGCACGCAATTCCGAGCCCCTGACCATGGCGCCTCACGGCCTCCGAGTGGGAGAGGAAGGACGCGCTACTGCTCATTCACAAAGTACCCAGCAAGTGCTCCTGGAAGGTGAGAGTGACCACGTGCCACACTTCCAGGACAGTTCAGTCTCCTTTCCAGCCTCCTCTTTGGTGGTTCCTGAGGGCTCCAAGCATGCAGAGGAAGGAGAGCCAGTGGTTTAATCTTTACCACCCCAAAGTGCAGTGTCATGGAAACCGAGGGACTCCAGACTCTTCCTCTATCTCTAAGGGTGGGGGTGGTATTGAGGGTAGGGCAGAGGGCAAACACTTCACCTCAGCTGCCAACTCCTCCAGCTTGCCTTGTTCTGTGTAGGTGTAGAACTGGAGTAAGCATGTGATAGTTGGTATCAGGAGGCCTGGGCCCCTACCTCCCAGCACCTTCTACTGATAAGGCTGTAGTGATAGATAGTGACCCAGACTCTGAATCAGACTGCCTGGGTTCAAATCTGACTTCAGGTATGTGACCTTGAACAAGTGAGCAGTGTGACCTGAGTTCCTTCTGCTGTGAAATGGGCATAGTACATACCACATCGAATTGTTGAGAAGTTTAAGACAATCTATATAAACCCCTTTGGAAGGGTGTATCGTACATAATAAGCATTCAGTAAATATCAGCTACTACCATTATCATTTTATTAGCTATCTGTAATGAGGATTCTAGTTGCAGGTAACAGAAAACCACTCCCGCTGGACTAACACAAACGAGGAATTTACTAAAAGGTTTGTCCATGACAGCCAAGGGCAGGGAGGCTGCCAGGCCTCCAGAAGAAACTGGAGGCAGGGATTTGATAAGTCACCCATCCAAACCACTTCCCTTCTCTGAGTTTCTCTGCACCTGCTTCACGCTCCTCTCCCTGAGGACCCGCTTCCCCGCTTCCCTGCTTCCCAGTCTTTGCAGCCGTACCTCGCCTCCCCAGGGCTGCCTACCAACCTGCAGAAGGCGTTGCAGTGTGGGTGCCCAGGAGAGAGAATCGGATTGGCCCAACTGGGTCACATGGCCAATCCTGGGCCAATCAACTCTGGACCGGGGCGGGGCCATGCCGTGCCGACATGGCAGCTCTTGGCAAAGGAGTGGTGGGCTTGGGAGTGGGTCTAGACCCAGGTGATGGGATTCCCTCATTCCACTTTGTTCCTTGCAAACCACTTTTACTCCTTGATTCTCAAAGTGAGAAACCATACTCTTGTCCTCACTCCACACTTACGTAGAGGGCCTGCTTGCCGTTTCCTTTGTCCCGGGGGAAGCCTAACTGCGGTACCCATTGCTCTAAGTAGCCGGCCCAGGACACCCTGCACGCGCACGCGCACGCGCAACCCCTGGACACAGCTGACTGCATCAAGTTCAGCCAGAACTTGGACTTGTCTTCTAACTCCATCTGAACTAAGAAACTGCGAGGGGAGGGCAGGTTCTCCTTGGGGGGGGGCGGGGAGGCATGTGGAGCCGGGCGGAACCTGAGGACGTGGAGCATGACCATGGAGGGAGGAGAAGGGCGCAGTCACTCAGAGAGAAACTGAGGTAAGAGTGACCTGCTGCCTGAGACACTGAGCGAGTAGCTCCAGCCTCCGCCTCTCCCGTCTCTGCCTCCAGCACAAAAGGGCCTGGCAGAGTTTAATTTCCTGGGCTCTTGGAGATCCCTGGAATTTCCAGTTACAGCCTCACAATTCCCTCTTACCCCAATTTTTGTTTTGTGTTACCAAAAATGCCCTACGCGGGAAAATTCACTTCCTCATTTCTCCCTAAGACGAGCCACAAATCATCCAACTTCCTTATTTCTTCAGGGAGCGAAGAGAAGCACCCACCCCCTTATTTCTCCAGCTTAACGCCACTGGGGGATGTGCAGGCCTGTGCTCATGCGTGTGCCTAGAGCGTGCACCAGAATCCCATCCATTTAAGGACACTCCAAATGCTGGTTCGCACCACAATACTCTTCTTGTCTTGGTATCACCTGATCTTCCCGGGAGGGAGGGCATAGAACGCAACTTGCCCAAAATGGCCTGTAGAAAAGAACATTATGGCCTCCCACCCCAGAGCGTGGGCACTGCATTCCTGAGGGCAGCACAGGAGGGTCTTTAGAATGGGGGACCTTCTCCTGGCCTCAGAGTCGGGCTGGTCATGACACGTCAAAGCAGGGCCAGAGTAGGACTTTCAGGAAATGATTTCCTCCAAGCACCAGTCTTGGTGCTTCTGCACTTAGATAAAGGAGCCGCTACAGAAGCTACTGTATACCAGGCAACCATTCACCTGCAAACGTTCCACCTGCCTGGGAGTGGCTCTACCTAGCTCTCTTCCTCCCCTACAATCTCCCCATCATGCCCAAGGAGCTCAACCTAGACCGGTCCCACCCTCTTCTCTCCTCCAACAGGTCTTCAATGAAGAGCTATTCAGATTCAATGAAGATTTTTTAGCACCTACTGTGTGCTAGGACCTGTCTATAATTAAATTATACATGCACTTAGTCTCTCCTTTTTCTTTTTTTTTTTTAAGTAGGCTCCACAGGGGGCACCTGGGTGGCTCAGCCGGTTGGGCATCCGACTCTGGGTTTCGGCTCAAGTCATGGTCTCAGGGTTGTGGCATTGAGCCCCATGTCAGGCTCTGGGCTTCGCAGGAGTCTGTCTGAGATTCTGTCTCTCCCTCTCCCTCTGCCCCTCCCCCTGCTCACACTCTCTCTCTACATCTCTCTGAAGTCAATAAATGAAATCTTTAAAAAAAATTTTTTTTTAAATAAAGTAGGCTCCCCGGGCAACATGGGGCTTGAACTCATGACCCCGAGATCAAAAGTCAAATGCTCTAATGGCGGAGCCAGCCAGATGCCCTGAGTCCCTCCTTTTCAGGAACCAGTGGTAACACTGAAATCTGATTTATGAAATGACAAGGTTGGACAAGGCATGGTCTACGGCCCTGCCCTGCTCTGATACACTGTGAGGTGTCTCGTCACAACTCTGCATTATGATAATGACTGGCGGACTGTTCTTCTTCTACACCTGTGTTTCCTGATCTCTCCTTGTCCCCAACACAGAGGGTGCGCGTGGAGTAAACTGGGATTGTTTGCTGAAAATCCAGCTAATCCCAGGACAAAAGGCAAAGTCCCGACTCGCTGCCTAAAAGGGTGATGTCAGACTACCAGCACGGAGTGACCCTGATAGGTGACACACCAACATTCTGATCCTGGGTGCAGCAGCAGTCCCCGCGCAGGGCTAGGTCATACTTCCACCCTGCCCCACCCTCCCTTAGCAAGCCGCGTTTAGGCTAATGTGCCCGGGACACCAGGAAGGTAAAAGAATCTCCCCAAATCCAAACAGAACTCAAGAACATGGGGCGCCCGGGGGGCTCAGTCAGTTAAGCGTCCGCCTTCAGCTCAGGTCATGATTCCGGGGTCCTGGGATCGACCCTGCGTCAGGCTCCCTTCTCAGCGGGGGAGTCTGCTTCTCCCTTTCTCTCTCTCCCTGCTCATGCTCTCTCTCTCTCTCACTCTCTGTCAAATAAATAAATAAAATCTTTTAAAAATAAAATAAAATACAGAAGTATAAACTAGTTTTAATTTTGGTATACCTGTTAGGTATATGTTTGTGGTTTAATGTTATTTATACTTCTAATCTCCTGAGAAGAGGTTGGAAAGGGACACCACAGTGCTCAGGCATCTGAAGGTCTAAAGTGGGTCCTGATGCTGGGAGTCAGGTCCCTAACCTTGGGACTGGTGGCCCCAAGTCATCATCTTTCTCTGAGTGGAAGGACTTGACTGTTCTCTTATCACTGTCTCTTAAAATATCTTAAGACCTTAGTTGCAAAACAACACAGTATCAACTGAGTCCAAATAGTTTTGTTTCTATTATTGTTTTCCCAGGGGGAGGGGTGGGAGGGAGGAAAACAGTCCCCCAAAAAAACAATAACAAAGTTGTTAATTATTTTTTTTATCCTAAGCTGGTCCTTTGCCACTTGATCCTGGACCAAAAAAAAAAAAATCTCTAGGGTATTTGGGAAATAGGAGGGACATGGATTCCACAGGATAGTTTTGAGTCTGTGGCACTGGCTGGGGACAGTGTGTTTCCTCTTGCTGACCTCTAGAGAGCTGTTGGCATGCCGTGTGTCAGCACCCGTACTCCTATTGGCTGAGATACTTCTTCAAGGAGATGCACTTTTCCTTTTTTTTTTTTTTTAACTCCCATCGATTTATTTTAGAATTAAATCGCTGTGGTAGATGGAAAGCCAATCTCATTTGCCCTAAATAGAAGGTAACCGTGACCATAGATTGAGTGAATTCTAGCTTGAATCTGTTGCCTGCCAAAGACTTTGAGCCAGTGGTAGGGAGGTGTTAAGAGATATCTCGATAGATTGATAGACTGAAATGAAGCTGAAAAAGGAAAGCCTCCTCGATATGTGATTCGAGGTTACTTAAGACCACAGTCTGGGGGCGCCTGGGTGGCTCAGTCGTTAAGTGTCTGCCTTCGGCCCAGGGTGTGATCCCAGAGTCCTGGAATTGAGCCCCACATCAGGCTCCTCCACTATGAGCCTGCTTCTTCCTCTCCCACTCCCCCTGCTTGTGTTCCCTCTCTCGCTGACTGTGTCTCTCTCTGTCAAATAAATAAAAATAAAATCTTAAAAAAAAAAAAAGACCACAGTCTGGGTATCACCCCAAATAGTTTCCTACTCTGGGTTCTATGAGGCTGTGAGCTCCCTGAGGGACAGTGTGATAGGTGGGTGTCCTTTGTTACCATGGCAGCCCCTGGCCAGCTCTTCCCTTGGAAGTCTAGTCTGCTGGGGGCGGGGGGAGGCTGTGCAGAAGAGTGGGAGCAGAGTTTCACTGTCTTGAACTGCTTCTGGGTCCTGGGGTCATACGAGCAGAGTGGGACTAGGGACTTTTGTCACCCTGGTCTGAAACAGAGGGCAGGGTAAGGCAGAGCTCTTCTCTGGGAGCACAAGTCCCCAACACAATCCCTGAACTGGCCTGTTGATATTTGTCATTCTAAAAGAACAATAATTTGTTGCTACTTCTCCCACGGCCCCTGGACAGTGTGCGCTTTCTCCCTGTTTTCAGCATTCAGTGCTAATTACCTTTGGGGGCAAATTTGGCAAGGGTTTGAATGGGATGTAATTATTTTCCCAGTTTAGGAATTTTATCCCCTCCGCATCCTTGGGTGGAGAGGTGCTTTGAAATTCAACTTTGCCAATTACATCAGCATCAGTTTCCCTTTTTTCCAAATCCCCGAAGCCTGAGGGGTTTTAGAACCAACCTGGATCTCTTTGTTCTGAAACCTAGTTTCTGTCTTGCCTGAGGGGTCAGACAGCCACACTGAAACCACACCTTTGCCCTTGAGCAAAAGTACTGCCCTCTCTGAACTTCTAATGGGAATCCATTTACTCTTCAAGTCAATCTAATAAGTAAATCCTCACAATAGCTATAAAGGTATCCCTGGCACATAGTAGGCATTCAGAAAAGTTCACTTTTCCTTTCCTTTTTAGTCCTGACACCTAGGCTTTCCCAGTTGAGAAAGGGACCACTATTCCCAGTTCGATCTCTGAAGCTGAGGGAAACAGCGAGTGGGTAAAGCATCCCCTCCATGTCCCCCACCCCCCATTCAGGTGCTCGGCCGGCCCCAGCAGTCGCTGGTTACCGAGCACCTACTGTATGCCAGGCACCACACACGGTCAGCAGGGCGGCTGCTGCCTCGGATATTTTTGTGCTTTCAGGAAACAGTTTCTTGGCTTCATTCTTGCTGGCTCCGTCTTCCGTATGAGGTATGAAATCCTTTCCAGAATGCCCAGACATGGATGTTCCCAGATCTTCAGCCGTGGAGTATTTCTAACCACCACCTCCACTCGCTGTCACACACACACGCTGGAACTTTCCACCAGATCAGCAGGTGCTCAGAGCAGCATCACTACCCCTTCCCACCCCATCCAGCTGTCTGGCCATAGCCGGTCTCTCTATCCAGAACTTCAGGGGAGGTAACAGGACCCAGCTTCTCCCTGACACCTCAGTCCTGGTCCCCTGCGTTCCTGTCTCACTGGCACTGCCTTTCAGCCATGGTCACACCAGAAACCTGACTGTCCTCCTTGTCCCTCCCTCCCTATGTCCAAACCATCTCCAGCTCCTGTTTGTTTCACAGGATAAATCCCTAAGTATGTCTAAATTCTGACCACTCCCCTCCACCTCCCCACCAACCATCCTACTTCCTCATCAGGATGACTGCAAGGCCTCTGCAGGGGCCCGGGATAGAACACGGCTCTCTCTTCTAAGGGCAGACCTGATCACCTCATGCTCCTACCTCCATCCCTTCCAAAAAGCCATCCATGGCTCCTCCTTGCTCTCATGCTAAAGACCTGATTTCTTCCTTCAGCTGATTGGGCCTATCAAAGTCAGACCCTCACTGCCATAGCTACACTTGGCTCCTACCCGAGCCTTTCTTTCGTTCCGTGAATGCATCATGCTCTTTTCCTGACACAGGGCATTTGCACATCCTGTCTTTTCTGCCTGGAAAGCCCTCTTTACTCCCTAAAAGCCTTGTCTCATTCTCTCCTATTTACTCAGTTTTCAGCTAAAGGGTCATCTCCTCCAAGATGCCCTCTCTGATTAGCAGCCATGAGAGAGTTCAGTTTCCCATTCTACCCTGTTACTGAACTGGGTTCATCATCCTAACTTTAATGTGGTTATTTGTTTCTGGGGTTTTTTTTTTTTTTTTAAGATTTTATCTATTTAGTTGAGAGAGAGAGCAAGCACAAGCATGTGGGGGGGTTGTGGGGAGAGGCAGAGAGAGAAGCAGACTCCCCGCTGAGCGGGGACCCTGATGCAGGGCTCGATTCCAGGACCCTGAGATCATGACCTGACCTGAAGGCAGATACTTACCTAATTGACTGAGCCACCCAGGTGCCCCAGTATGGTTATTGATTACCACTCATCTTCCCTCTTTCCCTCTTGACTGTAACCTTCAGGCAGGCAGGGACAGTGCTATTTTAATTCACATTGTTTCCCCAGAGCTTAGCACCTGGCACACAGTTGACACTCAGCAAGTGTTTGTTGAGTGACTACATGATTGAACGAAGGTTGTTTTGAGAATTAAGGATGAAAGAAGGTGAAAGGAAGAGGGAGTTAATATTTGGTAGGCGGCCACGTGGCACCAGGTGCCTTAGATATGTTGTTCTAATTTTCACTAATGATACACTTTACATTTGAGAAAACAGATGCAGATAGATTGGGTAACTAGCCCATAGTACACAGCTAATAAATGGTAGACTTAGATAAGAGCGGGGTCTATTTACCACCAGTGCTCACTATCGCACCCTTTCCCCAGTCTGCCTCCAAGTTAAAGAAGTGAAAGGAGGGGCAGCTGGGTGTCTCAGTTGGTTGAGCAGCTGTGGCTGGCTCTTGATTTTGGCTCAGGTCATGATCTCAAGGTTCTGAGATGGAGTTCTGTGTCAGGCTCCGCGCTCAGCATGGAGTCTGCTTGAATTTCCCTCTCCTTCTGCTCCTCCTCACTATGGTCTCTCTCTCTCTCAAATAAATAAATAAATCTTAAAAAGAAAAAGACTCAAACTGCCAAAACGGAATTAAAAAAAAAAAAAGAAAATCTGAATAGACATATAACAAGTAAAGAGAATAAATCAGTAGTCAAAAAGTTCCAACAAAGAAAAGCTTCTGGGTAAGCTTTTCACCAGTAAAAGCTGGTGAATAATTCACCAGGTTTACTGGTGAATTATATCAACTGCTTAAGGAAGAATTAACAGCAGTCTTTACAAAACACTTCCAAAAAGTAGAGGAGGGAGCACTTCTCAACGCATTCTATGAGACCAGTATAACCATGATACCAAAGCCAGATGAAGACATTAGGAGAAAACAACAGAGCCAATATTCCTTGTGAATATACATGCAAAAATCCTCAACAAAATAGTAGGAAACCAGGAGTGCCTGGATGGATCAGCCAGTTGGGCGTCTGACTGGTGATTTCAGCTCCAGTCATGATCTCAGAGTCATGAGATCGAGCCTTGCCATTGGGCTCTGCACTCAGCTGGCAGTCTGCTTGGGATTCTCTATCTCTCTCTCTCCCTCTGCCCCTGCCCCTACTTTCTGTCTCTCTCTCTCGAATAAATAAATAAATAAATCTTTAAAAAATATATTAGCAAACAAAAAATAATAAGAAGAATAAGAATAAGAATAAAAATAGCAAACTAGGGGTGCCTGGGTGGCTCGGTCAGTTAGGTGTCTGCCTTTAGCTCAGGTCATGATCTCAGGGTCCTGGGATCTCGAGCCCCATGTCCAGCTCCCTGCTCAGCAGAAGTCTGCTTCTCCCTCTCCCTCTGCCCTTCCCCCTGCTCATATGTTCTCTCTCTCAAATAAATAAAATATTTTTTTAAAAAATAGCAAGCCAAATACAAACAATATATATTATAACCAAGTGGGACTTATCCCAGGAATTCAAGACTGATTTAACATACAAAAATCAATCGATGCAATTTACCGTATTATTACAATGAAGGAATAAAACTACAGGATCATCTCAATTGATGCAAAAAAAAAAAAAAGCATTCTAAAAGATCCAACATCATTTCATGATAAAAACACTCAACAAACTAGTAAGAGAACTTTCCTCAACCTGACAAAGGGCATCTACAAAAAACGCCCAGCTAATATCATATTGGTGATGCTCTCCCCCTAAGATTAGGAATAAGACAAGGATGTCTGTTCTCACCACTTCTATTCAACATCATACTGGGGGTTCTAGACAGAGCAATTAGGCAAGAAAAAGAAATAAAAGGCATCTAGATTGGAAAGGAAGAAAAAAACCATCTCTATTCTCAAATATCATGATCTTGTATATAGAAAGTCTTAAGGAATCTACTTTGAACTAATAAGTTTAGCAAGACATAGTTTTGCAGGATACAAAATGCAATACAATACAAAATACCAATATACAAACATAAATAATATTTTTTTAAAAGATTTTATTTATTTGTCAAAGAGAGAGAGAACACAAGCAGGGGGAGCAGCAGACAGAGGGAGAAGCAGGCTCCCCATTGAGCAAGGAGCCCAATGTGGGGTTCGATCCCAGGACTCTGGGATCACAACCTGAACTGAAGGCAGACGTTTAACCAACTGAGCCACCCAGGTGTCCCAACAAACATAAATAGTATTTCTAAGCACTAAGCAATAAATACTCCCAAAAGTGAAGTTAATAAATAACCCCATTTATATTATCATCAAAAAGATTAAAATATTTAGGAATAAATTTAACCAAGGACGTGCAAGACTTGTACACTAAAAACTACAAAACGGGGCACCCAACTGGTTCAGTGGGTGGAGCATGTGACTCTTGATCTCAGGGTTGTGGGTTCAAGCCCCATGTTGGGCATAGAGCTTACTTAAGTCAGAAAAATAACATACGTACATACTACAAAACATTGTTGAAAGGAATTAAATAAATAAATAGAAAAATACCCCATGTTCATAGTTTGGAAGACTTAATATTTATAAGATGGCAATACTCCCCAGATTGATGTAAAGATTCAGTGCATTCCCTATCAAAATTCCAACTAGCATTTTTGCAGAAATGGACAAGCTGATCCTAAAATGTATATGGAAACTCGAGGGACCCAGAATAGCCAAAATAATCTTGAAAAAGACCAAAATTGGAGGACTAAATCCTGATTTCAAAACTTATTACAGGGGCACGTGGGTGGCTCCGTCAGTGTCCAACTCTTGATTTCAGGTCAGGTCTTGATCTCAGAGTCATGAGTTCAAGCCCCACATTGGGCTGCACACCGTGCATTGGGTCTCCTTAAAAAAACAAAACAAAACAAACCCCAACTTACTATATAATTACAGTGCTCAAGATAGTGTGGTATTGGCATAAGGATAGACAGAGATCAGTGGAATAGAATTGAGAGTACAGAAATAAACCTATACGTTTATGGTCAATTGATTTTTTTCCAAGAGTATCAGGATCATTCAATGGGGAAAGAATAGATTTTTCAAAAAATGGTGCTGGGAAAACTGGATATCCACATGCAAAAGAATGAAGTTGAATCCTTTCCTTACACCGTATGCAAAAAATTAACTGAAAATGGGGGTGCCTGGGTAGCGCAGTCGTTAGGCGTCTGCCTTTGGCTCAGGGCATGATCCTGGCATTCCAGGATCGAGTCCCCCATCAGGCTCCTCTGCTGGGAGCCTGCTTCTTCCTCTCCCACTCCCCCTGGTTGTGTTCCCTCTCTCGCTGGCTGTCTATCTCTGTCAAATAAATAAATAAAAAATCTTTTTAAAAAATAACTGAAAATGGATCAAAGACCTAAATGCAAGAGCAAAAGCTGTAAAATTCCTAGAAGAAAACATAAGGGTAAATCTTCATGACCTTGGATTTGGTAGTAGATTCTTAGGCATGATACCACAAGCATAAGCAACAAAAACAAAAGCAGATAAACTGGACCTCAACAGCATGAAAAACTTTTGTGCATCAAAGGACACCATGAAGAAAGTGAAAAGACAACCCACAGAATGGGAGAAAATATTTGCAAATCATATATCTGAGAGAGGTCTAGTATCCAGAATATATAAGAATGCTTACAGGAGCACCTAGGTGGCTCAGTCGGTTAAGCATCAGACTTTTGATCTCAGCTTAGGTCTTGATCTCAGGCCCTGAGTTTGAGCCTGACACTGGGCATGGAGCCTACTTTAAAAAAAAAAAAAAAAAAAAAAAA
>NC_048219.1:2040162-2057661 GCF_002007445.2 Ailuropoda melanoleuca | reverse complement strand
GTTTCATTCTTTTGCATGACCCCCCTCTCCCGTTTCTGCACCACCTTGGGTGTGGCCTGCAGAACTGGCTTCTAGACCATCCTCGGTGCCTCAGGCACCATCGCTCCATCTCCCCTTGCTGTCAGGGAGTGAAAAGAGCACCCCGTGGACCTCACACCACCCACTCCAGATTTCCCCGCCAGTGTCTCAGGTAAAAATTGACCTTGGGGAGGATCCAGGTGGAGCATGTCAGTATTTAAACTGATGTAAGTTTATTGGTTTAAGATAGACATGTCTTTAAGGGTGTCAGCACTAATGTGAAGCTTTGATTCTACCAAGATTTACTGAAGGTCAAATAAGCTCATGTTATCTTTGTTGCAATTTGTTAGCAAAAAGATGATCTAAAATGATGGTTGGTCTTGTCTGTCTCTAAGTTTTCATGGGTAATTGTTAAGACAGCTTTCAAAGTCTTCGCTAACCTGAAACTTTAAAGTTTTGCTTAGATGATAAGTGGGATTAAATTCACTGGACATCTAGGTCTTTTCCAGATAGGATAAAATGCTAAAGCCTTGAGTACTGGATGTAGGTTTGTGCTTTTGACTACTTATCGCAAAAAATGAAGGATATTTGAGGCTGTAGATGAACGTGCTTTGTGCTTAACCGATTCACAGATTTGCCATCTGAAGAATGTTTGTGTAACAGTTCACAGCTGGTTACTACTTAGTCTTCACTGGAGACTGAGGTTTCTAAGAAAATGCAAAATTCTACTAAACGTAATGAAGACTGATGGAAATAAGGGAAGCAACTCTCCATGTAGAAAAGTAGGAGATATGTAAGAAAGTTATAAGGAATGGGAATGCATTTTTGTTGAAGGTAAAAGAAGGTAATTTTGTCCTAAATAAGATGGTTGTTTGGAGAGAAATGGCTTGGACAAAATCTGAATGCAAAAGAAAGTCGTAGAAGGTTGGTGAAGGGAAATCTTCAGAAAGGAATCTTAGGTGCGGTCAGGACAGACTAAGATTGAAATGAATGGATTTTTTTTTCAAAATTTTATTTATTTATTTGTCAGAGAGCAAAAGCACAAGTCAGGGAGTGGCAGGCAGAGGGAGAGGGAGAAGCAGGCTCCCCACTGAGCAGGGAGCCCGAAGAAGAAGCGGGGCTGGATCCCAGGACCCTGGGATCATGACCCGAGCCGAAGGCAGACGCTTAACTGACTGAGCTACTCAGGCATCAAGAAATGAATGGATTTTAAAAGTACATTGGTGTAAGATTGAAAGTCTGCTTTCTCTCTGTTAAAAGGACAAAGTTTTTTTTAATTGTTGGTCTGCTTTCTTTTTTTTTTTTTTTTTTAAGATTTATTCATTTATCAGAGAGCATGAGAGAGCACAAGCAGGGGAGGGGTGGGAGGCGGAGGGAGAAGCAGGCTCCCTACCAAGCAAGGAGCGGGATTCAGGACTCTGAGATCATGATGGGAGCCGAAGGCAGAGTCTTAGCCACCTGAGCCACCCAGGAATCCCGTTGGTCTGTTCTTGATAAGAAAATGTAAACAGTTGTTTTCTCTTTGCCTGCCCAGAAAAATCAGTTTCTATGTTTTGTCTTTGTCGTGCTTGGACCATCCCTAATCGTATTCAGGCATGTGCCCTAAAACTTCCTAAGGTTTTAACAAACTCCCAAGGTTTAAATTGTAAATAAAGTCTCTTTAACTCATCAGGCCTTTTTATTTTGGTTAAGTCACTCCGGAAGTACTGTTAAACAAATGACAGCCTTACGTTGTATTTGGGTAAATGCTATAACTATTCTACAGGCTATACGCAATTCCTAAAGTTTTAATGGTTTAATATAAGGTCATTACTTGATATTTTGATTATTGAAGTGTGTGTGTCACCAACATAACCGGATGTCCTTCCAGCTATATTGTAACCTCTCATCAGATCTCTAACCATGCCCATTTTTTGAGTCTTTTGTCATTGATAGTTATTGTTTTTATTCTCTTGTAAAATGGTTCATCTTCAAAGAGATTCCTATAAAGGATTTAGGACAAATACAGGTTTTTAGTATCTTCAAAATTCTAAAACTGAAGTGGGTAAGAATTTCCAGAACTAACTAAGGCTTCATTCAAACTAAACAAGAAGTACTAACATGGGACTAAGTGAATTGGGGGAAAAAAGATTGTAGTTTTTTGTAACTTTTGGTTGAAACATTGCTGGTTCTCTAATATTTGCTCTTCCAGGCTAAGGAAACTTTCTCTTAAGACGTCAGTGACATGCAGAAATAATAAAACAAATTAAAGCATTTAACTTTTCTCTCTACCTGAACACTCTGAAATTCAAAAGGTCTCAGTAAACATTCTTTCTCCCATGGCAACCATAGTCATTTGCGTAAATTCAATAAGAATCTGTTCCCCTTGTAACAGGACACCATTGGAAACATTGGTCATTTTACCAAGGCTTTGACTGGAATGTCATATTTGAGAGAGACATGCATAGCCTCAGATATGACCGAACGGCTTTAAGGAACTAAGGTTGACTTTATGAAACCTGGAGCCATAAAGCCCCTTGGAAATGTTGGCCTGAGACCTTGCTTCAGAGCTCCCAGCAGCCTCACCAGGTGAGTAGAGAATGTCACTTCCTGGCAGGTGCAGGAACCTCAGGATACTTTGGGGACCTCGTGGAGAGGAATCCGCCCAAATCCACAGGTATTGCAGGCATGTCTGATGGCGAGTACTTGGCTTGGCTTCTGGCCTGGAGAGGCAACCAAGAGTTCAACCTAAAGATTCCTTATGAAAGTTCTAGCAAAGCAGATTCTGAAAGATCTGTGTGATCGCTCACTATTCTTGCTGAGCTTATGTAAACAATTAAGCCAAGTTTGTTAAAATTGGACTTGTTTCGCAAGCAAATTAGTCTTGGTTTGGCTATCTCTGGAAATGAAGGTCATTTTAGGGAAAAAAATTATGTTTTAATAACCCACCTTTGTGGATGTTAAATCCTAGTTTTGATTGTCCTTAAATGTTTGCTTAAGCCAGACTACTTGAGTAAACTTCAGAGAAATTGCCGCAAGAGCTCACATATGGACAATTTTCTTGCTTGTTATTCTGTGGGGATAATAACAGGACCCCATGGGCCTATGATTATTTGAACAGCTGAAAAATGGGACTAATCCCCCAACAACTGTATAACTCAACTATCGCCTTGACCAATTCTCTGTAGCTGGGATGATGACATTTTTCCTTAAAAGCCAGAGCATACCCCACTCCATGGGGTTCACTGGACTTACGGAGACAATGGATGGCCCCACTTTCTTTATGATTGGATTGGATAATGCACTTGGGGATGCCCTTATCTCTTGACAAGTTTTCTCCCACTTGCCAGTGATTCCATATAATTAGGATATTGTTAAGACTGGACCTCAAACAAAGAGGACTTCCTGATGGTTTTATTCCTTAGTCATATTTGCCCCAGGAACTACTTCTATTAATGTAAAATCACAAGTAGAGACTTTGGCCAAGCATACAGTGATCCCCTTTAAGCGTGACGTGGCAGTCCATTATATGACTGGCTCCTGGCTAGGACCTAATGGCTATGTGACTCTAACTTGCGTCCCTGGCTTCCCCCAGGTTGGATAGGCTGCTGTATGCTGGGTTTTGGCTGGATGCTGGGATGCATTGTCAAACCATCACCAACCCAGCCAACCTTCCAAATTTAAAATGATGATGGACATGTTCTCCGTCTCATTGGTATGGTCACCTAGCATCCATCTTTGTTTCCTCTTTAAGACTGGAGGTTGCTGTTTGGCACATAAGTACATGGTCAAAGCCCTAAATGGTACTTGACATTTCTCTATTAAATACTAAAGTAATACAAATGTGTAAAGCAGCTTTACAAAATAGAATGGCATTAGATGTTTTAACTGTTGCCCGTGGTGGAACTTGCACCATCATAAAAACAGAATGCTGTGTATACATTCCGGGTGCAGAGGGGAACGGGGAGTGACTGCCTAATGGGTATATGGATTCTTGTGGGGGTGATGAAAATGTTCTGGAACTAGAGAGTGGTTCTGGTTGCCCAGCATTGTGAATTTACCCAGAGTCAGTTTAAAGTGGTGAATTTTATGTTATGTGAATTTTACGTCACTAATGATTAAAAAAAAAAAAGGAATGAAAGTCTGATGCTTGCTACATGGGTAGACCTTAAGAACGTTATGCTAAGTGAAAGAATCCAGTCACAAAGGGCCACATGCTGTATAATTCCATTCATGGATGTCCAAAACAGGCAAATCCATAAAGACAGGAAGTAGACTGGTAGTTGCCTAGGGCTAGGGTTGACAGAGGGGGATAATTGGGAATCAGAGAGGGGAGTCAGTGCTAATGAGTATGGGCTTCTTTTTAGGGGGACAAAAATGTTCTAAAATTAACTGTGGTGATAGTTTTGTCAGAGAGGAAGACCTCCTACTGCCTTATAGTCCTTCTAGCTAGACTGAGAATCAAATGACATGAGATGGATTAATAAAAGAAAATCAAATTTAACAGGTATACGTAAAGGGGAATGCACACAGACATGGAAATTCCAAAGACTGGGAACCTGCAGCTTGTATGAGCCTAGGAGAGGGGTAGGGGCCTGTGGATACAAAAGGTAAGGAAGACCATTAGCAAGAAGGTGAAGACAGATGTTTGGAAAAGCAAGGGTTGCTGTTAAGTGTCTTGGGTAAAGGGGAGCCTCTGTTAACAGCTCTCTTCCCAGTGCAGGCTCTCCTTCCCGATGTAAATTTAGGCAGCTGAGGGGGAGGCAAAGAGCTTTTTCGGCATCTGTTGGGTTTTGATTACTTTTAACTCAAAATAATCTTTATGCCAAAGTGGCTCATCTTGGGGCAGCCTGCCCTGGGCCCCTACAGTTTCACAGCTCTGTGAATACACCAAAAAAACCCCACTGAATTATGTACTCGAAGTGGGTGAATTGTATTGTATGTGAATTATATCTCAATAACTTTGCTTTAAAAAAATTCTCAGTTGTGATGTTGGTACCCTAATTATATAGGAAAGCGTCCTTGTTCTGAAGGACTATAAACTGAAGTATTTAGGGGTGGAGTGTCATGATGTCTGCAACTTATTTTCTTTCTTTCTTTTTTTAAATTAAGCTTTAATTTTTAATTCCAGTATAATTAGCATACAGTGTTATATTAGTTTCAGGTGTACAATATAGTGATTTGCAACTTATTTTCAAGTGGTTCAGCAAAATAAAAGAATGTGTTTACATACGATGTGGGAAACAAAGGCAGAAGAAAAATTATTGAATTTCCTTACTACTTACAGCCCATCGACTAGTCCTTGAAACAGGCAGAGTGATATTCCTCTAGGGAACTCAACTGCCTTGATATTGACCCTTTGCTTAGGGCAAAAGGCAATCTTAGCCCAACCCTGTGTGTCTTCTTTAAACATATACAAACTCCTTTGGAAGCTCCCTTTATCTCTACCCCACCCCTCCAGATACTTGTTAGGAATCATCTTCCAAGCATTTGGCTCACCGATTTATATCTGAAGGGTCTCATGAATTAGGGTTTACTAAATGAGGTAGGAAAGACAATAGGGTTGTCAAACCTGACGGTCAAGACAGAATTCTTGAGATGTCTTTGATGCAAAAAGGTGGTTTTATTAAAGCACGGGGACAAGACCCAGGGGCAGAAAGAGCTGCACCAGGGTCATCAAGAGTGGCCCATTTATATACTTTCAAGTTGGGAGGGGGTTAGGAATAGCGTAGGTCTCTAAGGCATTTTGGAAGCAAGGTTTCCAGGACCTTGAGGGGGCTAGCTGTTGTGGGGAAAAGGTCATTTATTACCATCTAAGAAAACTTGAGTCATGAGACCCTTCAGATGACTATCGGCAGGCCATATGCTTGGGGGATGATTGCCAACACGTGTCTTGGGGGGTTAGAGATAAAGGAAGTTTCCCAAACAATTTTTATATGTTAAAGTAGACTTACAGGATTGGGGAGGGGGGAGTCCGGGTTAGGACTGCCTTTTGCACTTAGCAGAAGTGTCAACATCAAGGCAGTTGAGTCCCTAGAGGAATGTCACTCTGCCTGTTTCAAGGACTTGTCAATGGGCTGTAGGTGGTAAGGAAATGTAATAATTTCTTTTCTGCCTTTGTTTCCCACATCACTAAACAATAGTAAATGACCTTTCCTAACAATAGCTAGCCCCCTCAGGATCCTGGAAACCTTGTTTCCAAAGTACCTGGGTTATGCTATCCCTAACCCCCTTCCAACTTGAAACTATATAATCAGTCATTCCTTGCAACTTCAGTGCGGCTCTTTCTGCCCACGGGTCCTGTCCCCATGCTTTAATAAAACCACCTTTTTGCACTAAAGACGTCTCAAGAATTCTTTCTTGGCCATGGTCTCTGAACCCTAACATTTTTCCTACATCACATAAAGCTGTGCCATCCAAAGCAGTAATGGCTAGCTATGTGTGACTCTTTATGCTTAAATTTAAATCAGTTAAAAATAAATAACTCAGTTCCTCAGTTACAACTAACCATATGTTAAGTGCTCAGGAACCACCTGTTACTAGTGGCTACAGTATCGGACAGTGCAGGTATAAAACATTTCCATCTCCATGGAAAATTCCTATCAGCCAGGGCTGACATATAGAGAGAGAAAGCAAATGTGGTAAAATGTTAGCAAATGGTAAATTTGGTAAAAGACGTATAGGGGTTCCTGTGGGACAACTGGATGGGGTGGAGGCCAGTAGCGTGGGTGGTGAAAGAATTCAGCCAAGGCAGAACAAAGGACATAGAAGTTTATGGAATACACGGCAAGGGAGCAGCAGGCAGGACAGCAAAGGAGACTCTGCTGGGAGGCAGTGGTGGGGGTCTGCCCGCCTCTAGGAGGGGGAGCGAGGAAGAATGGGAACGTGTGGAATTTAATTTTTTTTTAAGATTTTATTTATATATTTGACAGAAAGAGAGACAGCCAGCGAGAGAGGGAACACAAGCAGGGGGAGTGGGAGAGGAAGAAGCAGGCTCCCAGCAGAGGAGCCTGACGGGGGGCTCGATCCCGCAATGTCGGGATCACACCCTGAGCCGAAGGCAGATGCTTAACGACTGAGCCACCCAGGTGCCCCTGGAATTTAATTTTTTTGATACCCNGCTCGATCCCGCTATGTCGGGATCACGCCCTGAGCCGAAGGCAGATGCTTAACGACTGAGCCACCCAGGTGCCCCTGGAATTTAATTTTTTTGATACCCGTGCCTGGTTGTAAGTAGCACATTGGTCAGCGAGGGCCTATGGCTCTTTGAGGTGGGTCACTCAGTGAGCCTGTTTGCATTCAGCCGGGTGGTCACTGTGGACCCTTGTACCTTACTCAGGCTTCCATTGCTCAAGCCTATTGCTAAAAGTGACCTTGATAGTTTCTTGTATTACTCTTTCAACAGAGGGATAGTAATAACGTGGCAAAGAATTCCCAATATGCATTCCATGGGCCTACCCACCATGTGAATCCAAGTTCTTTGGAAACTTCTAGATCCTTGTCCCCACAGTCTGTTCTGTTTGTTCAACACTTTGTTCCTAGGATCCTCTCCCTAAAATTTAGTGTGTGATGCTCTTTGTACCCCGTTCATCCACATTTCTTGGAGAGCTATGACAGGGTAGGAGTTTTAGAACTATAGAGACTCACGTCTAATTCCCTGCTGTCAGTTAATTAGCCATTGCTTGTAAAATGAGGCTGAGAATAGCGATTGCTTCTCATGTTATAGCAGGCTTTTATGGGTCCGAGCACAAAACAAGCACTAATTATGGGCAGCTAAGATCGTTCTAGAATGAGGAAAAGTTGGGCTGGCTAAGACTGCAGGTGAAACAGCCTAGCTTCTTACTTTGAGGAGTTTCCAGTATAAAATGGTCAGCCACCTGCTAGGGGAGCCATTCTGACAACTGTGGCTCCCGTTGTGTTAGCAACAACAACAAAAGAACAAAGAACAAGTCCTGTGGCTATTCAGTGAAGTTAAGTGTGCCCCTCTTCTGGTGTTAAATGTCCTTAGTTTCTAGAAGATAGAGCTAAATTGCCAGGAATTGTGATTCTTAATGCCTTTAGTGGTAATTCTATATCCATCCCTGTGTTTTGTCTTTTGATGGCATGCAGGTTTGTGAAACCCCAAGTCTGGGAAACACTCATTCAAGACACACTTGAAGCTGAGGGATGGGGAGTGGCCAGAGAGAGCCCAGCCCAGGAATCAATAAATTGAATTGACCCGGACATTTGCATTTTCATAACGAGTCAGGGAAGGAGTGGACATTTGCCTTCCAGAGTCCTGAGAACATATTTGCATTGTATTTTTTTGAACGATTGCCTGGGGTGACCAGGAGCTGGCATTTCCTTCCTGCACGCCAGCTCCTTGTTACCAGCTTTGGGATGGAGAAGGGCAAGGGTGAGGTGAGGCTCTAGACAGCAGGAGAGAGGCAAGGTAGGGGGGGACATGGGCTGGGCTGGACCCCTAGGGGTGCTGGAGTGCTCTCTTTCCAATGGCTCTGGATCCTGTCCAGTGACTTCCTTGCTTTGTGACCCCGGGCAAATCAGTTCAACCTCTCCGAGGCTCCATTTTCTCATCCATTAAAATAACATCTCTTCCCAATGTCAGAGAGTTTCTGTTTTTATGCTCAAGCTGAAGGCTTGGTTACTTCAGCTGTAAATGGACATAAAGGAGCCTGGGTGGCTCAGTAGGTGAAGTGTCTGCCTTCGGCTCAGGTCATGATCCCAGGATCCTGGGATTGAGTCCCGTATTGGGCTCCTTGCTCAGTGGGGAGCCTGCTTCTCCCTCTCTCTCTGCTGCTTCCCCTGCTGTGCTCTCTCTCTATCTCTGACAAATAAATAAATATAATCTTAAAGAAAAGAAAAGAAGAGAAGAGAAGAGAAAAGAAAAGAAAGAAAGAAAGAAAGAAAGAAAGAAAGAAAGAAAGAAAGAAAGAAAGAAAACCATAGACCCAAAATGGTATTCCTTGGGCCAGGCCCAATCACCAAACCAGAGCTTAGCGCTTAGCACTTCACCTAATTGCAGTTTCAACCTCCCCCAGAAATGTAAACCTTAACCCATCAATCAGGAATTTCCTTTTTTTTTTAAAGATTTTATTTGTTTATTTGAGGGAGAAGGAGATCATGAGCAGAGGGAGAAGCAGATTCCTGGCTGAGCCGGGAGCCTAAGGCCAGACCAGGACTCGATCCCAGGACCGTGGGATCATGACNTAAAGATTTTATTTGTTTATTTGAGGGAGAAGGAGATCATGAGCAGAGGGAAAAGCAGATTCCTGGCTGAGCCGGGAGCCTAAGGCCAGACCAGGACTCGATCCCAGGACCGTGGGATCATGACCTGAGCTGAAGGCAGACGCTTAACTGACTGAGCCACCAAGCACACAGGAATTTTCTGATATGTACCAGTGAGGTAACCTGTCACATGGGTCCTCTCCACCCCCCCCACAAGGAAGAAGAGTTAATCTGCATGATAAGACCTCCTGCCCCTTTTCCTTAGGGAAGGTAATTTTGCCGGAACCAACCTTTCTTTTCTTTTGCTTACAGCTTCCTTGCCCCTTTGCTTCCTATAAAAACTTTGCATTTTGTAAAACTCCTTGGAGCACCCCTCTGCTTGCTAGCTGGGATGCTGCCTGACTCATGAATCATTTACTAAAGCTAATTAGACCTTCAAGCTTACTTGGTAGAGTTTTATTTTTTAACAGTTTTTTCTACGGATCTATAATCCATCATCTGCCGTCTGAAGTTTATAAAGCTCTGAAAATTCAAGTGTTTTGTAAGTTCGCCATCAAAACACATGTGATAACAAAACCTAATCTAAACTGATACCAAGTCTTGATGGGTTAACTCATTTATTATGAACATATTTTTTAATTAATTGATTAATTGATTGATTAATTATTGTAGAGAGAGAGAGTGAGAGCAAGGGAAGGAGCAGAGGAAGAGGGACAAGCAGACTCCATGCTGAGAGTGGAGTGTGATGCAGGGCTTGATCCCAGGACCCTGAGATCATGACCTGAGTTGAAACCAAGAGTTAAATGCTTAACCGACTGAGCCACCCAGGCGCCTCCATTTATTATGAACATATTAATGTACTGAATTACTGGATAAAGCCACAGAATATGCACCAAATCGCCTTTCTAAAATTGGAAAATTTTTGAATTCTGAATCACCTCTGGTCCACAGAGTTTTGGATAGAAGACTTTGAGCTTGTTGTAGGGGCATAAAATGACATGGCTGTGGTCAAAGCCAGGGTTGCCTGACTGCAGGGTGTGGGGAGACCCTTGGTGCTGCAGGAGCCTTAAAGGGGAGAGATGAGGAGGAGGAAGGGAGACCTATCAGAGGTCATCTTGGTTATAACAGAAACTGACACTGGCTGATTTAACGGCAACGGAACTTGTTGGAAGTTCTGGTTTGTTCCAGGGTATTGGTATGTGGGAGAACCAGGCTCACAGGCCTCAGGGCCAAGAAGCCACTGTCGGGGAGCAAGAATTCTTGTGCCCTCAAAGATCCTTCTAGCGAGACTAAGAGTCGAATTGACATGAGACAGAGTACCAGAACATCACATCTAATAGCTCATGTACAGGGAATCCACAAGGACATGGAAATTCCAAAAACAGTCCAGCAAAATGAGGTATCCATGTCATTCTGAACTAGGAAGGGAGTAGGGGTCTGGGATTTCAGAGGAAAGGAATGCACTTCACAGCACAAGAGCGGGTGTTTGGAAGGTAGATGTCTGTCCTGCCATACAGATGGGTCACTGAGATAAAGTTTATCTTCGTTAATAATCCTTATTCTAGGAAAGACCCCCCAATTTAGATTCTAAATTATGGTTATGGGAGGAACAAAGTTTGTTTGCTTGTTTTTTCAAGACTTTGTTTATTTATCTGATAGAGAGAGAGTATGTGCGAAGGCAGGGGGAGTGGCAGAGGGAGAAGCAGACTTCCCACTGAGCAGGGAGCCTGGTGCCAGGCTCCACCCCAGGACCCTGGGATCAGGCCCCAAGCCAGAGGCAGACGCTTAACCAACTAAGCCACCCAGGCACCCCAGGACAAAGTTTTTTTTGAGCCGGCAGGGTCTCAAGTGCCTTCAGCTCTAAGTAATCCATGGCCACAGTGGCACATTCAGGAGTGGGGGAGGGCTGTCTTGAACCCCTTCACCACCCAAATCACCCACGGAACTGGTCAGGTGAGTAACTGCCCAGCCACAAGGCCATGGGCTACAATGCCAACTGATCCACAACTGACACCAGTTGGCAGAGACCACGTTCCAGGGCCTAGCTGCTGGCTGCCCAATCTGCAAGGAAGCTGGGAAAACGAAGGCATTGGGGTGCTCGGCTGGTTCGGTCAGAAGAGCATGTGACTCTTGATCTCAGGGTTGTGAGTTCAAGCCCCACGTTAGGTGTAGAGATTACTTAAAAATAAAATCTTTTTATTATTTTTTTCTTTTTTTTTCTTTTTATTTATTTATTTGACAGAGATAGAGACAGCCAGCGAGAGAGGGAACACAAGCAGGGGGAGTGGGAGAGGAAGAAGCAGGCTCATAGCGGAGGAGCCTGATGTGGGGCTCGATCCCATAACGCTGGGATCATGCCCTGAGCCAAAGGCAGACGCTTAACCGCTGTGCCACCCAGGCGCCCCAAAATAAAATCTTTTAAAAAAAATTTTAAATAAAAAAATGGGGAGTGCCCGAGTGGCTCAGTAGGTTAAGCAACCAACTCTTGATCTCGGCTCAGATCATTTGTTTTTTTTAAAGATTTTATTTATTTATTTGACAGAGAGACAGCCAGCGAGAGAAGGAACACAAGCAGGGGGAGGTGGGAGAGGAAGAAGCAGGCTCCCAGCAGAGGAGCCTGATGTGGGGCTCGATCCCATAACGCTGGGATCACACCCTGAGCCGAAGGCAGACACTTAACGACTGAGCCACCCAGGCGCCCCAGATCTTTTTTTTAATTTAAATTCAATTAATTAACATAAAATGTATTATTTGTTTCAGGGGTACAAGTCTGTGATTCATCAGTCTTATATAATACCTGGTGCTCATTACAACACAAACCCTTCCCAATGCCCATTACTCCACCCCCACCCCCTCCAGCAACCTTCAGGCTGTTTCCTAAGACAAGAGTCTCTTGTAGTTTGTCTCCCTCAGCTCAGATCTTGATTTCAGGGTTGCGAGTTCAAGCACCAAGCTGGGTCCATGCCAGGTGTGGAGACTACTTAAAATAATAATAATAATAAAATAAAATGGGAAGCATTACTGCCTCCTGCTATAACTCCAAAGGAAGAGATTCCTCTGGAATTGGAACCAGAATTCAGCTGCCAGTCAAAACAAACAAGAACGGGCAAAGGCTCAGTAGCAACAGCTTCCCAGAGGAGGGGTGGGTTCTCCTAGGGCAGTGAAGGGTGAGCAGACAGCTGGAAGTGTGAAGGAGTTCAGAATCCGGACAGGGGCCTGTATGCCTAGCTAGACAGTGTTTACTAGGGGACAATCACTGAGCTAAACACTTCATTCTTATTTAATTTCATAACTGCAGGTGACAGAGAAACTATTATATTAGCATTTTGCAGACCAGAATCTGAGAATCAAAGAGGTTAGGTCAACTTGCCCAAGATCATGCAGCTAGAAGGTGGCAGAGCTGGGATTTGAATGCAAACATGGAAACCTCTCCCCTCACCCCTACACTGTACAGGAAGGAAGTAGGTTCCATACAGGGTGTCTATTCCTATCAATTGGTAGTGGCTACTTGGAGCCCGGCATCAGGAAGGATTCTGAGGTTGTCTCTGAGATATAAGGTAAGAGGGACTATGATCAATTAGTGCTTTCTTTTAAACAAATTTGACCCGAGAACTCAAAATTCACGTTTTCAAGTGGACATGCAACATTTATCCCAACTGACCATAAACTGGGCTATAAAAAAAAAGACAACACTTTTCAAAAGATGGGAATTATTCAGACTATATTCTCCACCCATGAAAGGAGCAAAATTATACATGAATTACAAAAGAAAAATAGAAAATCCCCAACTGCTTGGAAATTAAACATTACACTGGTCAGAGAAGAAATCAAAATGGAAATCAAAAAACATTTGAACTGAATAATGTAGGTATGACATACTGAAATTGTGGGGTGCAGCCAATACAACTCTTGGAGGAAAAATCGTAGCCTTAAAAATGTATGGGTGTGGGTGTGGGTGTGTGTATATATATATATTAGTGGGGTGCCTGGGTGGCTCTGTCAGTTAAGTATCAACTTGATTTCTGCTTGGGTCATGATCTCAGGGTAATAAGATCGGGGCTCTGCACTCAGTGGGGAGTCAGAGGCTGCTTGAGATTCTCTCCCTCTCCTTCTGCCCCTCCCCCTTCTTGTGTGCTCGCTCTCTCTAAAATAAATAAATAAATCTTCTTTTAAAAATGTATATATTAGAAAAGGAGAAAGACTTGAAAATTAATGATTAAAGCGTCCATATCAAAAGCCTGAAAAAGAACAGCAAATCAAACCTGTGGGGGAGGGAAATGATAATAGAAAAGAATAGAATGCAAATCAACAATACTGAAAGTTGGTTCTTTGAAAGAATTAATAAAATTGAGTAAGTCATAGTACCATAGGCTAGATCATAACAGAACATGTGTCAGGTAGTATCTATTTCTTTTTTTTAAGTTTTTAGTTTTATTTATTATTATTTTTTTAAGTAATCTCTATACCCAACATGAGGCTTGAACCCACAACCCCAAGATCAAGAGTCGCATGCTCCACTGACTGAGCCAACCAAGTCTCCAAGTAGTATCATTTCTAGAAACTTCTATCTTTAATATGATATAAAAATAATAAAGTATTAGTTACATTGGGGCACCTGGGTGGCTCAGTTGGTTGAACATCTGACTCGATTTCAGCTTAGGTCATGATCTCAGGGTGGTGAGATCGAGCCCCGTGTCAGGCTCCATGCTCAATACAGAGTCTGCTTGAGATTCTCTCTCTCTCTCTCTTCCTCTGGCCCTCCTCCTGGCTCTCCCCCCATTCATTCTCTAAATAAATAAATAAGTAAAATCTTTTTAAAAAAGTATTAGTTACATGGAATTTGAGCAAGGTCAAAGAGACACCGAATGTTTAAGGGATGATGGGTAAGTCAGTTTGGTTGGAGTTAAAATATTATAAATGCAGATGAACTAGTCTGGACTCTGTTGTAAGTGACAGAAGAGCCCAGATGAAATTGTCTTACCCAGAGACTTCATTTGTTTGCAAAGCTGAAAATCCCAGGGAGAATTCTGGCTTTAGGCACAGTTGACTATACGTGTTCAAATGGGGTTGCAGCGATGGCTCTTGATGTGTTTTCTGTTCTTTCTGCACTCATTGCATTCTCAGGCAGGCTCTCCAGCCTAGGCTGCAAGGGCAGGAGGCTACTCCAGTGTTCCCATGGTGATGGCAGAAGGGCAAGAGGACAAGCTCAGCTGCACAAGCCTTTTTCATGCATCCACATGTGTCTTGCTAACACTATTGGTCAAAGCAATTCTCATGGCCAAGCCTAACATCTAGGGCTGGAGACATTCTCTCTGCACATCTAGAGGATATGACAAGGATAGAGAGTGAAAAATTGGAACCATTATTCAATCCACACAGATACCAACTCAGTATTGGGCTTTCTGGGTCATAGGGTACATGCATGCTTAATTTCACTTCCATACTACCTGATTGTTCTCCATTCCCTCCCGCGATTCACAAGGGTGGGTGTTTCCCTAAGTCTTCACCAAAGCTCAGCATTGTCCAGCTCTCTTGTTTTTGCCAGACTGATGGATGTGAAATGCTTTACTTTGTGTGGTTCTGATTATATATGCCTCTAAGCAACCCTTCACATCTTGTTAGTCATTTGGATTTCCCTTCTGTGAGTTGCCTATTCATATCCTTTGCTCGTTTTCTCTCATGTTTTGCTTCCTTTTCTTGTTGATTTGCAGGAGTTCCGTGTACAGTCTAGGTATTAATCCCTTTTTGGCTTTAGACATGGCAACATCTCTTACAAGTTTTCCATCTGTTAATTTTGTTTTTAGGGTCCTCCACTCAACAAAACCCTTTGATATAATCAAATCCAGCATTTCTTGTCTTATGACCTGTGCTTTGGGTCTAATTTAAGAGGTACTTTCCCCTATGTCTAGATCACAAAGATATTCTATGTTTTTATCATTCACATTTAGATCTTTCATACATCTGGAATCTACATTTGTGGTGGGTAAGGGTATGAAGCAAGTTTTGTGTTGTTGTTTCCCATATAGCGAGCCAGTTTTCCCAATACCATCTACTAAAAAGTGTGCTCCTTCTTTGAATTATGGTGCCACCCTTGTTATATATCAGATTTGTCTTCCTACCTACCTGCCTACCTTTTTTTTTTTTTAAGATTTTATTTATTTATTTGACAGAGAGAGAGAGAGAGAGAGAGGACAAGCCGGGGGAGTGGCAGGCAGAAGGAGAGGGAGAAACAGACTCCCCACCGAGCAGGGAGCCCGATGCGGGCCTCGATCCCAGGACCTCGGGATCACGACCTGAGCCAAAGGCAAACACTTAACCGACTGAGCCACCCAGGTGTCCCAAAGATTTTATTTTTAAGTAACCTGTACACCCAATATGGGACTCAAACTTACAACCCCAAGATCAAGAGTTGCACGTTCTTTTGACTGAAGCAGCCCGGCATACCTCTTTAATAGAATTTTTAAAATTTCACCTTAGGGATCTTCGCCATTCCTTAAATTAATTTTTAGATACTTTAATGTAAAGTTTAGGTCTTTAAATTTTTTTTTAGGTTTTTAAAAATTCTGAAATAATTTCAAACATACAGGAAAGTTGCAAGAATAATACAAAGAGGTTTTCTTCTTAAGCCATTTGAGGTTGCCATCGGATGCCCATTATTCCCACATACTTTATTGAGTATTTATAAACAAGGACAGTCTCATATGTAGCCACAATGTAATTATCAAAGTTGGGAAATTGACATTGATACATTAGTACCATCTTATCCTCAGACCTCATTCAAGTTTCAACAATTGTCTCAGTAACATTCTTTATGGCAAAAGGAATCATGTGTTCAAGACCACACCTTGCATTTGGTTTTTATGTCTCTTTAATCTCCTTTAGTTTGGAATAATTCTTCAGGCTTTCTTTGACTTACATGACCCTGATACTTTTGAAGATCACAGGCAAGTTATCTTACAGAATGTCCCTCAATTTAGGTTTGTCCGATATTTCCTCATGATTGGATTCGGTTGTGAATCTTTGGCAGGAACGTCACAGAAGTGATGCTGTATCCTTTCCATGGCATCCTCTATCAGATGGCACATAATTTCAATTTGTCCCATTGCTAATGGTGTTTACTTTGATCACCTGATTCAGGTGGTATCTGCTAGGTTTTGCATTGTCAAAGTTATTCTTTTTCCCTTTTTAATTAAAAGTATTTTATGGAGTGTTTTTTTTTTTTTACAGATTTTACTTATTTATTTATTTGAGAGAGATCTGGTGAGAGAGAGCACAAATGGCGGGAGGGACAGAGGGAGAGGGAGAGGGAGAAGCAGACTCCCCGCTGAGCAGGGAGCCTGATGTGGGCTGGGTGCCAGGACCCTGGGTTCATGACCTGAGCTGAAGTCAGACACTTAACTGACTGAGTCACCCAAGTGCCCCTGGAGTGGTTCTTTAAAAGTATATAAATATTCTATTTTCATCAAACTTTCAGTTTATACATGTATTTATTTATAGCAATATGGAGTCATGGTTTTCTATTTTACTCAATCTGTTACTAATATTTATTTTGCTTTCAAATTGTCTCATTTTTGTGTAGTGGGAGACCTTACAAGTTGGACATGTTCATTTGACATGTTCCCATCATTCGTTGAGCACTTCCTCGCTTCTCTTATAACAACATGATCTATGCTTGTGTTCTACTTTCTCTGCCCCAATTCTGGAATCGGTCATGCATCCAAGGAGACCTGGTTCCTTTCACTGGAGAATGATATTTAGAAGCCAAGATCTGAGTACCAGGAGTGCTTATTGCTGTTGGAGTATCACTGCCCCCAAGCCCTCAGTGGACAGAGCAAGAGAATATAGGTCACTCTCTTCACTCCGCTTGGGCTCCAACATCTCATGCCAGGCATCCCCCATGCTGGATGCCCTCCTCGCCCCACTTGGGCCCCAACACCCCAATAGGCCACCCCCTCTGCACAGATGTTACCTTGTGCCCCATCCAATGGCTTTAGGACTGAATTTTTTGGGAAGGGAAGGGAAAAGAAGAAAAAGGAAAAAGAAACAAATACCCTAGATACTTCAGTATTTTATTTTCCTTTATATTTTCCAGTTGGTTATTGCTGATATGGAAAAATGCTATTAATTTGTATAAGTAAGTCAGGGCGCTTGGGTGGCTCAGTCGGTTAAGTGTCCATCTCTTGATTTCAGCTCGGGTCCTAATCTCAGGGTTGTGAGATCAAGCTCCACATCAGGCTCTGTACTCAGCTGAGTCTGTTTAAGATTGTCTCTCTGCCC
>NC_048219.1:2010846-2040054 GCF_002007445.2 Ailuropoda melanoleuca | reverse complement strand
CCCCCCCCCCCCGGCTTGCACTTCTCTCTCTCTAAAGAATAGAATAATTAATTAATTAATAAGAAATTAAAAAATTATAGGTAGGCCTTTTATTGGGTTATTATTTTATTATTTTTTCTTCTGTCAGTGACTCCTATTCTGTGGATAATGATAGTTTTAGCTCTTATCTTGTATTCCTTACACTTCTCCTTTTCTTTGTAATGTCAGCTACAACCCCAGGGCTAAATTAAATAGTAGCTGTGGTATCAAGCATCTTTGAGTTGTCCCTGGTCCTAGGGGCACCTAATGTTTGTCCATTAAGACAAACATATTTTCTCTAAAAGTTTGGTGTATAATTTTTATCAAATGTTATGGGTTCTTTTCTATTCCTAGTTTAAGAATATTTAAAAATCATAAATTATTATTGAATTTATTAAAAGCCTTTTGTGGGTATGTGTGCCTATAATGAATCACCTATAGTGATTTTTCTCCTTCAGTATATTAATTAACATGGAAAATTTAATGGATGAACTTTCTGATTATTAATTCTCCTTTCTTGTCTCTAATAAACCCTGTTTGGCCATAATTTATTTTAAAAAATTTTTAATATATATTTTTAAAGGGCACCTGGGTGGCTCAGTTGGTTAAGCATCTGCCTTCGGCCAGGTCATGATCCCAGGGTCCTCTTCAGCAGGGAGTCAGCTTCTCCCTCTGCCCCTCCCCCCACTTGTGCACGCACATGCACTCTCTCTCTCAAATAAATAATCTTTTTAAAATTATTTATTTATTTTAGAGAGAGAGAGATGGCTAGAGCACAAGCAGAGGGAGGGGCAGAGAGAGAGGGAGAGAGAATCCCAAGCAGACTCCCCACTGTGTGCGGACCCTGACATGGGGTGATCCCAGGACCCTGAGATCATGACCTGAGCCAAAATCACAAGTTGGACATTCAACCTACTGAGCTACCCAGGCTCCCCTGTCCACAATTTAAAAAACAAAAACCACAGGATTCAGTCAGCCAGTATCCTCTTTAGGATTTTCATCTTTCATCTTTATGTTCGTAGGCCAAATGAACCTGTAATTTTTTTTCTTGTTTATTTTTCCAATTTTGAAAGTAAGATTATACCACCTAATAGAATGTGTTAAACAGCCCCCCTCCCCCACGTCCCTTCTGATTCTCCAACTTTAGAGTTAAGACTGATAACCAGAGAAAGGGACGATTTGACAAAGATCACACAAGGAGGGGTTAGGGATACTTTCTGTCCTGAAAAAGATCCCTCTTGGAGACGACACGACACTCGGCCCGGGCTCCTTTGTCAGGCAAGAATGCTCCAGAGGCTACATGGTTATTTGTTCTCAGCTCCGCCAGTCGGGGAAAAGAAAGCTAGGATCTTGAGTTTGGGTCTTTGCTTTGCCACAGGACTTTGCCTCTGTGATCTTGTGCACTGGCTTCTTCCTCTTTAAAATGAAGGCATAGGGTCAGGCAGCTCTGAGGACTGCTCTGTCCTGACTTGGCCAAATTTGCAGCCTGGTATGGATCCCCCCTGTCCGAGAGAATAGGCTCCGGGTGAAATGTCCACTGAGACAACAGGCAGGGGAGCATAGGGACCTGGGAGACAGAAGAGAAAAAAACAAGAGTCTGCCTTACTACCTACTGGCAGGGGACTCAAGCCTGGAGGGCTGCAGCCCCATCCCAAGACCTCCCTGGGTCCCCAGAGGCTTCATCTATGCGGGGGAGGGCTTGAGGCCTGGTGCAGGCAGCTCAGCCTGCATCTGGCTGTTGGGTCTGAGACTCTGACATTAGGTTGTGTCCTTGGCCCTGGCTCTCCTGGAGTCTGACTGGTTCTCCCCATCCTTCCTCCCTCAGCCCTTCCACCCGCATGGGACTTCTCTGCCCCAGGTCCCGCTCTGCTTTCCAACTCCCATCCTGCAAAACCCTCACACCCATTTCACTTCCCATCTCCCAGCCCAAACTGCAGCCTGAACTCTGCCCTCTTCAAGCCAGCACAGCTCTCTTCCTTTCCCCTAAGCTCAACTGAGTTCCTTTTCTCTCTTTTTTTAAGATTTTAAGTGATCTCTACAGCCAACGTGGGGCTCAACCCTCACAAACTCACTGACCAAGATTTAAGTGTTCCACCTACTAAGCCAGCCAGGCACCCCAGCAAGTCTCCTTGGAGCAGGACTGGGTTCATCCCGTTCTCCCCAGAACAGCCCTGCTCACCCAGCATGGTCTGGCTTTGGGGGCAAGGAAATAGCTAGTATGAGTTTGTCTATTTTCCTTTTGGCTCATCAAGACTGTTGCTCCCTTCTGCTCACAAGGCTGCCCTTACTGTTGCCCGAGACACGCCATGAGCCCTCACACTCCTTGCTCCTCATCCCACCTGAGCTGGGCCCCCCCACCCCACTTCTAACCCTATACCCCACCCAAATGGGGTTCCATGCTGGCCTGGGCTCCCCCTCAAGCCTGCACCATTGCTGCTTAAGTGCCTAGAACCTGGGTCTTGTACCAAGTCCTTCCCTGCGTGGTCATGCTGCCCCCTGCTGGTCAGTCTGTTATAAAACCGGACAGGTAGAAAACCCGGTCCAGGGATGGGGCCACGCTTTGTTGCGCTCTTACAAGTTGTAAGCACTTAACACATTTTATCTAATTGAATCTTCACAGCAAATTCATGAGGAAGGTTCTGTTATTATCCCCATTTTACATGCTGGAAACTAAGACAGAGACGGCAAGCCCCTTCACTGGGGTAGAGCCAGTTTTGAACCCCCTGCAAGGAATAACGAGGACAGTAGCTCATAACCTGGCTCTTCCTTAGGATCCAGAACTGCACCGAGCTCTTTAAATACATCTCCTTAACCCTCTCTCCCACTCTCCACAACCTGGTATCAAAGCTATCAAGGTCCTCCATTTGCCCCACACCTTCAACACTCCTTCCACAAACACAGCCTGCAGGCCTCCCCCCTCAGCTGGGGATCCTCAAACGCCCACAAAATGGGCAAAACCCTCCACACCTGCCACCTTCCCCAACCCCCCTCCCACCACCCACCCCTGGCCTGTGGGTCCCAGCCCCCTGGTCCCATTCCTTCCTGTCTTCACCTAATTATCCCCTCTCTACAGCGCATTCCACCCTCTAAGCCAGACTGCCCCCAGATGTTTCACATGCTTAAGTCTTTCTCATCTTAAAAGTGCAGTCACACAACCTCGCGCTCCCCAGCCCCACCCCTGGACTCAAGTTACCCTCCTGTTTCTCCTCCCAGCAGAGGTTCAGGAAGAGCTGTCTGCACTCACTGTGCTCACCTCCCTGCTTCCTCCTCCTGCTTGTACAGCCTGGCCCCCTGGGGTCTTTGCCTCCCTCCCCCAGCTTCACCGAAGCACCCTGAGGTCTCCACACAGTCCAAATCACCAAACGCGGTGGACATTGCTCAGGTTCAGGCCACTCCAGGTCTTTCGGCAGCACTTGGCACTGTTGGCTACACGCTCCTTCTGGAAACATGCCCTCCCTTGAGATTTTGGCTTCTGACCCTCCTCCCACCCCTTGACCCTCTGTTCCTGGCCTCCTGACAGCCTGCAGTACTGGACCTGGTGTGAACTGCCCGCGCTCCTCCGAGCTGGGTCCTGGACCCTCTTCTTCTGTCCCATTCTCTCTGCCTGGGCTGTCGTGGCCACACCCACGTAGAGGCCCATGACTCCCAAATGGACTCGTCTAGCCCAGCGTGTCTCAACGGCTTGGCATTGACATGTGTGATGGCCACCGCGGGGGAGGGTGCTACTGCCATCTAGTGGCTAGACCCACAGTGCACAGGACGGGCGCCACGACGAGAATTACCGCCAAGATTGAGGACCCCATTCTGGCCTAGCCCCTGCTCTAAACCCCAGGTCGGAACATCCAGCCACTTGTACCATATCTCCACTTGCGTGTCTCAAACGTACCTCAAGTCCAACCTATCTGATCAAACTCATTCTTTCCCCTGGCGACCTGATTCTCTTAGTGGTCCTCCCCACCATAAACCTGGGAGCCATCCTGGAAAGCTCCCTCTCCCTCACCTCCCTATGCAGTCCATCGCCAGGTACTGTCCGTTCCATCAGCATCTCCAACACTATTCCAGGTACCATCATCTCTGGCCTAGGCTTTTAAGAGAAAACATCCTGTCTGGTCTCCCAAAGTTGCCTCAGGGGCCCCCTCCAGACTTTTCAGCCCACAGCAGTCAGAGTGGTCCGTGTCACAGTGCCAGTCTGATTATGACACCTCTAAGTTTGAAGCACTGATGGCTTCCCATTGCTTTTTGGACCAAACCTTAACACAGCCTGCAAGGCCACATGTTCTGGCCCCTTCTAATCCCCCAGTGACTCTCAGAGCCCCTCACACACCCCTCTTTGGACTCCCTTCCACTCCTGGGCCTTTGCATATGCTATTCCTGCTCTGTCTGGACTGCTCCCTCCCACCAGCACTCCTTCACCCAGTTAGCTACAATATATTCACCCTTTAGATCTCACCTCAGAGGTCACCTCCTGAGTGAGACCCTACATGACTCTGGAGTCCAGGTCAAGTTCTATGATAAACTCTCTCAAAAAGCCAGGTCTCAGGGCACCTGTGGCTCAGTAGGTCAAGCGTCTGACTCTTGATCTCAGCTCAGGTCTTGAACTTGGATTGTGAGTTCAAGCCCCGTACTGGCTCCATGCCTAGCAAAAAAAAAAAAAAAAAAAAAAAAAAAAAAAAAAAAAAAAAAAAGCCACATTTCTTTCCTGCCAGAAACTTAGTTCAGCTTGTAATTCAACTCATTCATGCAACAACTTGATTAATGTCTGTCTTCCGACTTGACTCTGTGCCCACCAGGACGAGACCACATCTGTGCCTGCTGGTCACATAGAGAGGGGTCAATACAATCTTTGAAGGATAGAGTGAAATCCAATCTTTCCACCTGGCCACATAATGATCGCACCAAGAAGTATCTGAGTTATCATATCCCCCCCCCCGAAGGGCTTTGCTGCCATTCCTTCTCACATTCAATTGCTTGTTACTAAAGCAATCCATGCTTGTGGAAAACCAGAGAACAGAAACAAAAGGACGAAGATTGACTCCTATACGATTTTGCAGACTACTTTCAATCCCTAAGCAATAGAACGCGAGCGATAGGCATAGGTGGGCTTCAGGAGGTATATTTCTGTAATACTGTTTTTCTTGCAAAGCATCCCACTGTATGCAAAGAGCGGAGACTCTCTCTCAAAGGGCCTGCTGCATTAGAACAGCTGGGAAGCATGTTAAAATACAGACTTCAAACTCCATGCCCAGGAGACTCTGACTTGGCTCCCAGGTATTGCTACTTTTTAAATTTCCCCTGGATAGTCTGACACGCACACCAGGGTTAGACCCCACGGACTGAAACAAATCCTCCCTTTTTTGCCACAAAGGGAGAATCCAAAATTTTGTTATTTCTTATACAACGATTAGAACCTTATGCCGGCCCTAGCAAACATTCTAGATTATTTGGGAAAGCTGATTCCCGAGGTGGCCACTGATAAGGTCGATGGAGCCATACTGCCAAACTGCTTGGGGTTTTCATTCAACTAGGTCTCTTCTCCATAGTTGAGTCCATGTGGACTGGATCCAGAGGGGTGAGGCAGTGGGTGGGGGAAGCAGGATTTTCATTTCTTTACTTTGTACCCTTTTGTCACACTTAGGATGAAATCCAAATCTTGAAGTTGGCCCACCAGGCTCCCCCATGATCTGGCCTCCTGCCTGCCTCTCCTGGCTTACCTCTCTCTGGGCAATGACGGCTCTGGCTTCCATGTGACTCCCCGTGACAGGTGATGGAGCTGCTTCCCTCCTGAATGGGAGGGAACATCTCTGGAACATTCTTTCACCAAGCCTCACCTTCCTTGTGTCTCACTTTGAATGTCCCTCTCCAGAGGGGGTTTCTTTGGCCTAATCTAGGGTACAGCCTCCCTCTGTCCTCTCCCACAGCCACCTGTGCCTTCTAACCTTCTGGCTCCGTTTATAATATGTTCAGGTGTGTGACCATTGGCTGTTGTTGGCTTCATTCGCTGGAATGTAAGCTCCCTGAGAGCAGAGACAGACGTGGCTCTTTGTTCGCTGTGAACCCAGCACTAGGATAACGCCTGACATGGTAGGTTCTTAGTACATATTCATTAAAGGGATCCAAGGATGGGGGCCTGGGTGGCTCAGTCGGTTATGCATCTGCCCTCAGCTCAGGTCGTGATCTCAGGGTCCTGGAATCAAGTCCCGTGTCCGGCTCCCTGCTCAGCGGAGAGCCTGCTTCTCTCTATCCCACTTTCCCTGTTTGTGCTCTCTCTCGCTCTCTCTCTCTCTGTCAAATAAATAAATCTTTTTAAAAAGTGGGGGGGAATCCAAGGAGCCGAGGTAAAGGTATTACTCTCCCAATTATTAAAGAGGGTACAACAGAGGCCTGAAACGTAAAGGGACTTCCCCGATGTCCCCCAGCAAGTCAATGGAGCCCTGGGATCTCACCCCAGGTCTGGAGACCCCCCTGGATACAGTGCCCCCCCATCATCCCCCCTGAGGTCCCACGTTCTTACCCAAAGTCACTGGGGTCACAAGGTGGACACTGGATTCACACCCTGGCCTCTCCATCTGTTCTTTCTACAACACACTACAGCACACACATTTTTGTGGAGTACCTACTAAGAGCCAGGCACGATGCTGGAAGCTGGGGAGGCAGAAAGAACCAGCAGACACGTTGCTGCACTCCTCCTGCCCACATCCCGGTGGGAGGAGGAGGAAACAGAGAAGTCCGGTAATAATTATGAATCCTGATATCAGCCTCAGGAACTTAGCAAAGTGTCCTAGGTGTCATCCATGGTATTCTCTGCCTCCAAGCATTTGGAAGTTTATTCTGTCCGCAGCCTGTCTCCGAGGCCTCCCTAGCTGGCTAATGCCAGCCCCTTTCTCAAGGCTGACCCCTCGACCGCATTCCGAAGTGCTCACTTCAGCTCACCACCAGGGGGCAGCTGTGCTCCATCTCCAGCGGTTCCCTTGACAGCCCAGCTGCGGGGTGGGGGCGGGGGGGGGGTGCGGTGGCTGGTGCCAACCAGAATTTCAGACTTGGGGTTGGGGGTCCGGGGATTCCGGAAAGAAGCAGGAAGAGGGGAGAGAAGGGGACTAAAAGGTGCCCTGGGGTCCACAGCCGGGGAGTCTTAGGGAATGAACTGTGTCCAGACCCGGGGAAGAGTTTCTCAGTTCTTTTCCCTCCCTTACCCTCGTCCTGCTCCATCATTCATTCATTCATTCATTCATTCATTCATTCATTCATTCATTCATTCAATAAACTTTAAAATAGCTTGATGGTGGTAGAATGTATATGCCATGAAAAGCCACCCTTACTGAAAGTGGACAATACGATTTCTAGGGCACTTGCAGAGCTCTGCCCCCGTTGCCATCAACCTATTGTGGAACATTTTCATCCCCGAAGAAGCCTGGTACCCATGCAATCACTCTCCAGCCCTCCACCCCCTGCTCCTCTCCCTCTCCAGCCCCAGGCAACCACCAATCTACCTTCTGGCTCTATAGATTTACCTGTTCTGGGCATTTGCTACAAGTGGAATCATAGAGCATGTGGTCTTTTGTGACTGGCCTCTTTCACTTAATAACAAGTTTTCAAGATTCACCCAGGCTGTAGTATGTGTCAGTACTCACTTCTTTTTACTGCTGAATAACATTTCTTCTCTTTTTTAAAAGATTTTATTTATTTGTCAGAGAGAGAGCACAAGCAGGGGAAGCAGCAGGCAGAGGGAGAAGCAGGCTCCGTACTGAGCAAGGAGCCCACCTTGGGGCTTGATCCCAGGCCCCTGGGGTCATGACCTGAGCTGAAGGCAGACGCTTAACCGACTGAGCCTCCCAGGCGCCCCACAGTTCACCTTTCTAAAGAATGCAATTCAGTGGTTCTTAGTGTATTCACAAGGTTGTGCAACCATCGCCTCTCTCTAATACCAGAACACTTCATCATCCCCCAAAAAGGACCCCATACTCATTAGCGGTCACTCCCCAACCCTCCCTCCGGGTCCCCACACCCACGCCCTGGAAACCACTAATCTACTTTCTGTCTGTCTCTATGTACTTGCCTGTTCTAGACATTTCGTATAATGACATCACATTATATGTGGCCTTTTCTGTCTGGTTCCTTTTACTTAGTACTATGTACTTTTGAGGTTTGCCCGTGTCATAGCTTGTATCATTACTTCATTTCTTTCTGTTGCTAAATAATCTTGCGTTGTAATGCTATACCACATTTTATTTACGTATTTGTCAGCTGGCAGACATTTGGGCTTTTTCCCTTTTTGGCAATTACGAACAGCGCTGCTGTGAGCATTCGTGAACAAGTTTTTATGTGGGCATATGTTTTCATCCCTCTCGCGTCTGTACCTAGGAGAGGAATTGCCCGATCATATGGTAACTTTATGTGAAATCTTTCTGAGGAGCTGACAAACTCAAACTGCACTATTTTACATTCCCACCAGCAAGGTATCAAAGCTCTCAATTCCCCACATCCTCACTGTTTTTGGTTGTTGCTGTTGTTGTTTTACGGTAGCCATTATAGCAGTATGAAACGTGATCTCACTGTTCACCCAGTAAACTTTCACTGAGCACCTACAGTGGGCCAGGCCCTCCTCCGGGTGGACAGGACAGAGATGGGCCTGCCCTCCTGGGGGCTCGAGATCTCCTGGGGATTGGGCTATGAAAGAATCGTGCGTACATTGACCGGAGAAGTCCAGGCAGCACCAATTGCTACGAACTCTGAGACAGACTCATGGATGGCGGGGGGGTGGGGGGAGCAGAGCTACATCTTCCAGGGGACCAAGGCAAGGGCCTCTCCAAGTGGTGACACAGATGGTGGTAAGAAGGAGCCACGCCACTGAGCCCTGCGGAGGACCATCCCAAGTACGGGGCCAGCGCCCTGAAACCCGGTGAGTTTGGCGTCTTCTGGGGACATCAAGAGCACTGTGGCTGGAGCTGAGTGAGCAGAGGGGAGTGGGGAGGGGAACGGGGGGCAGAGGTCACTCAGGCTTTTCGAGGCTACTGTGAAGAGTTGAAATTTGACTCTGAACTTGGTGAGAAGCTGAAGTAAAGTGTTTAGTCTCTAAANGGAGCGGGGAGGGGGGGGAGAGGGTGGGGAGCCCAGGGAGGCAGCCCGGGGAGGCGTGGTGGAGGCTTGGAGGAGGGGCTGGCGCTGGATCTGCTTTGGAGGTAGAGCGAAATGATTTACGGGTGGATTGGATGCAAGGTCTGAAGACCGGAGAAACGGCTTCTTCCGTCCGGCCCCGCTCAGTTCAGCACACACGCAGTGAGGCCTGCACGTACTGATGAACTCCGCAGACCCACCCGGACCAGGACAGATACTTGTCTGCCTTCGCCATTCATTGCCCGAAGCCATGCCCCGGCCGGCTCGCCCTGCCCTCCCAGCCTTCATTCCGTCCCTGTGCCCCTCCCAGGGTTTCCCAAACCTGAGCCCTAGATAAACAGGCTCTCCCTCTCCAACGAAGGAAGGAGATGCCCGGGCAGTGTGGAGTGGGATTGTTTTTATTACGCTGTTCCTGACAACAGACAGCGAGGCACAAACTCCTCGGGCTTTGGTACAACCATCAAACGAAGCTGCAAATGAATCACGAACACAGCTGCAAACCCCGTCACATTCAGATGAACGCCATTCATTTCGTGTGCCGGATGATGTTTGTGGAATCAAAATCACGCCTGGGAATTACGAGGGTTTTGCTGGCTCTGCCAGTGCACTGTGTTTTCTGCTGGCTTTTGTTTTTACTCTGGAGTTTCTACAAAGCTGTGCGGGCTGACTCCATTGGGTCTTTCCCGTTTGGGCAAAGGGAATCCGCTCATCGCGTGAGCCCCTGGGCTCATCATTTGGCCTCCCTTGCTGTGGGCGTGTCGTCTTTCTATATTTTAAGATTTAACCAGGACTTTTCTGGGTTTTGTTTTTTTTAAGATTTTACCTATTTATTTGAGAGAGAGAGAAAGCTTAATCTGGGGGAGAGGCAGAGGGACAAGCAGACTCTCCACTGAGTGCAGAGCCCAACACCGGGCTTGAAACCACAACTGTGAGGTCAAGGCCTNGGGCTTGAAACCACAACTGTGAGGTCAAGGCCTGAGCTGAGATCAAGTGTCCAACACTTAACTGACTGGACCACCCAGGCACCCCAAATATAATTTTTTTTTTTGCTTTAAAAAGGAATTTATTTTTATTTTTTTATTTTTAAATTTTTATGTATTTTTTTTCAAGATTGCATTTATTTATTTGAGAGAGAGATAATGAAAGAGAGCACGAGCAGAAGGTAGATAGAGGCAGAGGGAGCAGCAGACTCCCCACTGAGCTGGGAGCCCCACATGGGGCTGGATCTTAGGACCCTGGGACCATGACCTGAGCCGAAGGCAGATGGTCAACTGACTGAACCACCCAGACACTGCAGGAATTTATTTTTATAATTCTGCAGTTGAAATTATTTCAGTTAACAGGGTGTGTGTGTTTGTGTGCGTGTGTGTTATTTGGTGGTTGTTGTTTTAGAGTCAATAAAGTTTATTTTTCAGGTCTGAAAATCTCCTAGGCCCTCGGAATTCTACCAGGCCCGAGGGCTGAGCTCATGGCCCTGGAAAATTAACTGGCTCGTGGCTGGAAAATTAGCAGGCTAAGGCCTGCTTCCTTCTCTCCTCACCCACCTGAAACAATTAAAGAGGGGTTGTTGGCACTCACCAGACCCTGAGCACAGACCAACGTGGGCATTGAAATAGGGTTGGCGGCTCTGGGTTATGAGGCCCGGGTCATTTGGAGAAGTCAGAATATGATTATACTTGTTTTTACATTATCACTAAAGTGAAATTATTAAAATCCTAGTGGAGCCAGGTTCCTGGGACTACTCCTGAGGCTCCCAGCGGCCAGAGAGCCCAGGCTTAGGCCCCATGTCCTGCATGAGTCCTGAGTGTTGTGTGGGTAGTGCCCCTTTCCAGAGGTTTTTCTTCCTTCCCCTCCCCTATCTGGTGCCCAAATGTGCTAGGAGCTTCTCCACAGCTATCCTTTGACCCTACTGCTGTCTCTGCCCAGAATGCCCTCCCTGCAGGTTTGTAGACAAGTCTTATTTTCTTTAAGGTTTTAAAACATTGCACAGGTAGGGGCGCCTGGGTAGCTTGGTCGGTTAAACGTCTGCCTTCGGCTCAGGTCACGATCTCGGGTCCTGGGATCGAGCCCCATGGCCTGGTTCCCTGCTCAATGGGGCGTCTGCTTACTCTTCTCCCTCCGCTCCTCCCCCCGCTTGTACTCTCTTTCTCAAATAAATAAAATCTAAAAACAAAAAACAAAAAACCCAACATTGCACAGATAATACATGCTCACTATAGGAACATCTAAAGTACAGATATATAGGAAAATAAAAATAGTGATCTTGCCAATAGAAATAATCATGATTAACTGATTATTTGCTATATATATATATATATATATATATATATATATATACACACACACAGTACTCTTTAAATTTTAGTTTTCCCCATATTTAAGATTTTATTTTTAAGTAATCCCTACACCTAATGTGGGGCTCGAACTTACAACCCCGAGATCGAGTCACATGCTCTACCGACTGAGCCTGCCAGATGCCCCAACTCCACGTTACCTATTTATTTATATTAACAAAACTTAATGAATGGATGGGGTGCCTGGGTGGCACAGCGGTTAAGCATCTGCCTTCGGCTCAGGGCGTGATCCCGGCATTATGGTCGAGCCCCACATCAGGCTCCTCCGCTATGAGCCTGCTTCTTCCTCTCCCACTCCCCCTGCTTGTGTTCCCTCTCTCGCTGTCTGTCTGTCTCTGTCAAATGGATAAATAAAATCTTTAAAAAAAAAACTTAATGAATGGGTTTTTTGTTTAAAAATTGTATTTATTTATTTATTTATTTATTTGAGAGAGAGAGAGCATGAGCAGGGGGAGGGGCAGAGGGAGAGGGAGAAGTAATGTCCCCGCTGAGCAGGGAGCCTGATGCCGGACTCCATTCCAGGATCCTGAGATCATGGCCCGAGCTGAAGGCAAACGCTTAACCTACCGAACCACCCAGGCACCCCTGAATGTTGGTTTTTAAATGAAGTATGGCAAGCAAACAAACATATGGAGAATACCATAACATACACCTATACTCACAACTGGGTTTTGACAAATCTTCACGTTTTTAGCCTGTTTGCTTCAGCCTCCCCCCTTTCAAAAAATAACACCTAATAGTTATGGTTGAAGCCCCCTGGGTGCTCCTTTGCAGTCCCCCCCCCCCGGCACCCCTTCCACCCCAAGTCAGTCTCTCTTAAAAGTTTGGGGCTTCTCATTCCCATGCATGCTTTGGATATTGTTAAACTTCAGATGAATAGCAGAGTTCTGCCTACCTCCTTCTGCAACTTGCTTCTGGGTTTGTAACACTATGCTCTAGAGGTGTGTTCGTGTTGACCCGTCACCCTCATTTGTCCGTTCGCATTGCCATTCCTGACTCTGGGGAATGAATAGACCAGTTTCTTTACTACCTCCACGGATGATTGCTTTTGCAAATCATGCTACAGAACATTCTTCTTGTGTATAGGAACATAAATCACTCTGGGATAAATACCTATGAAAGCATCGCTGAGTTGCACAAGGGCACGCGGAATATCATAACCTTCCCTTTGCTTAATTCAACCACAAATCATTAACTCTTTTCCATTTCAGTAAGTATCCTACATCAATATATTTTTAAAGATTTTATTTATTTATTTAAAGGGAGGGAGCATGGGAGAGAGCAAGAAAGCGTGCACACGTACCCGCGTGCATACGCACTAGAAGGGGGGAGGGGCAAGGGAGAAGCCGACTCCCGGCTGAGCAAGGAGCCTGATGGCCTGGAACTTGATCCAGGACCCTGGAATCACGACTGACTGAGCCGCCCAGGCGCCCACATCGATATATTTTTAATGGCTATAGAGATTCTGCCAAAAATTTCTCAACATGATTATGATAGGTATAATTAGTTCCAATAAAATCTCTGCAAGGGACTGTCTTTACAGCCGCAGTTTTGTGCATATCTTTAATTATTTCTGTAGGAGAAATTCCTAAAGGTAGAATTTCTGGATCAAAAGGGATATGAGTTTTTAAGACCTACTTCCCTGAGAATTTTTCTTTTAAAAAACAGATTTGTTTAAAGATTTTATTTATTTATTTATTTATTTATTTATTTGTCAGAGAGAGAGAGCACAAGCAGTGGCAACGGCAGACAGAGGGAGAAGCAGGCTCCCCACTGAGCAGGCAGGGGGCCCGACATAGGACTGATCCTAGGACCCTGAGATCATGACCTGAGCCGAAGGCAGACGCTTAACCAACTGAGCCACCCGGGCTTCCCGAGAATTCTTTTTTTCTTTTTCCTTTTTTTTTCTCTTTGAGAATTCTTGAACCAGCTGTTCCTTCCACCAGCTTCCACCTCCTACAAGGCTAAGAGGGCCTGTTTCCCACAAATCTAGCCTGCTTAACTCCTTACAAGCACTGGCCTCTGGAAATCTTACCTGTCCTTACACCGTCACCTCTCCTGGCCTTTCTCCTGGTCCCCGAGCCAAACTCTCACCTGTGGACTCCTCAGCCCTTAATGACTCCTGTATGGCATCCATCACGTCCCCATTTCCTCTGCAGTCACTGGGCTATGTTTTATCTTTCCCTCCAGATGTAAACATTTTAATACCAGGAACTCTGTTTTCTGCATTGTTATTCTTTCATAATTTATATGCCACTAAGTAACACTTACAGCCTCTACAGGAAACTACACGTACAGACCATTAAAAAAAATACATGGACCGCTGGATATATTTGATAAAAATATTCTAAGTCAATGAAATTACTGAGTTTCCATTTCATTCTACCCAGCGAATGTTTGCTGAGAAGGTTCCCTGGGACAGGGCTGCCCTGGGCTCCAGGCGACCAGAGGCAAGCAGCCCCAGTCCCTGCCCCCAGGAGCTCACAGTTAACCGAATGCAGCTCTGAGCATCCTCTCAGCCAAGGCAAAAAAGGAAACATAATGTATAGTCTCTGATTCCTGATTGAAGAATGAAGGCCATTGCAGCTGGGAAAGATGCTTTACCCTGGTGTTACAGTACAAGAATGAGGTGTCATATAGGTGCTGCTACGGGGACCTGTGTTTGGGGTGATTTCTTTAGCAGCCTTTTACTGACAGGGCGGTGATGCTCCGCTCTGGGTGGAGTTAATTCCTCTATCATCTTCCAGACAGCCCAGGGCATTGTATTAAGACATCATTCTGCAAGGGTCCTTCTTGGGGGTGAGGATGGGGGTTCCACCCATGTAGCTGTGGTAGAAAGAGTTCTGTAATGTCAACGCCAAAGGAGGACAGCCACTGAGAGCCTCACACCGCCTCCCGAGCACTGTGATTTGGACAGTGCTAGGCTCCTAGTAGGGACCTGACCACATGCTGATTCAGCCAGCATTTATTTTATTCATTCATTTTATTGAGTACTTACTATATGCCAGGTATTCAGGCTACATCCTGGGGATAGTTTGGTAAAAAAAAGAAAAGAAAAGACATGGTGCTACCTCATACATTGCGGGTGGGAATGTCAAATGGTACAGCCACTGGGGAAAACAGCTGGGTAGTCTCTGAAAAAGTTGAACAAAAGCTTAGCATATAACCCAGCATTGCCACTCACAGGTCTCAAGATATGTACCCGAGTGAAATGCAATGTCTGTCCACACAGAGACTCCTAGGCAAATGTTCATAGCGATGTGATGCTACAGGCAAAAATCAAAGAGGTGAACGAATGGATAGACGAAACCACATCCATGCCAGGAACACTCCCCAGCAAGAGAAAGCGGCAAACCACCGCCGCACGACGACAGGACGAAGCTCAAAGATTTCGTGCAAAGAAGCCAGACCCGGCTCCCATAGCATGTGAGTCCGTGTGTGTGCCGTTTCCAGAAAAGGCGAAACCAGGGAGGCAGAAAGCCCAGCAGTGACTGCCTGGGGATGTGGGGGGGGGTGGGGAAGCAGGGACACCGAGGGAACTTCTCGGGGTGACGGAAATTCGAAACCTGGCCGGCGGTGATGCTCACACAGCTCCATCAATTTACTAAAAATCACTGAATTATCCGCTTAAAATGAGTGCATTTTGTGGCATGTAAGTTTGACCTCCTGAAGAGATGGGACGAAACACAAAAGACGCAGTGGTCCCCACATCTGGAGGCTTTGTAGTCGAACTGGAGAGAGACAATAGGTAAGTCATGGACAGCTAAGCCCGGAGTGATAAGTTCTGACAAACAGAATGCAGGAAGGACAGGGTTTACGGTGATGGAGAAGAAAGGGGGGAACCTCCGCAGAGAGGGTGGCCAGAGAAAGCTTCTCTGAAGGACGACAGGGGGACTCAGGCCTGCAAGGAAGAGAGATAGGGAAGGTGCTCAGGCGAGGGCCCAGTGTGGTCCGGGGCCTGGTGGGGAGCCTGAGAGCCGTGCTTTTACTCCCATTTTGTAGCGTTTTACAAGGGTGCCCTGACCTGTTAAGACCATGTGGCACATGAGTGTTGGGGTGGGTGCTTAAAGATTGTTTTATCATTAGAGAGAGAGAGAGAGTAGGGGGAGGAACAGAAGGAGAGGGACAAGCAGACTCCCCACTGAGTGCAGAGCCCAACATGGGGTTCCATCCCAGGACCCTGAGATCACGACCTGAGCCGAAACCAAGAGTCGGACACTCAACCGACTGAGCCCCCCAGGCGTCCCGGGGTGGGGGTTTAAAACAAGCTCTGCTTGTGCCTTAAGTCAGCGTGTTCTCGCAGGCAGTGCCAACACCCCCGGCCACACACGAGCTGCCCGGTCTGTCCACACTGGCCTGTCGCTGCCCCAGGTGTGGGGCATGGCGGCTAGTGGAGGTGCCTGGGCACGTGCTAGGCGAGGAGATGGCTGAGGTATGGGTGACTTCATGCTGCCCCAACACCCGCTGCCCGAGCTGTGAGTCACGGAGCAGGCATGGCTGTAGGACCCACCCCCCACCAACTGAGGGGCCCTGCCAGATGGCGTGGCTTCTTGCGGTAGGCCTCAGGGAGAGGCTGGTTCAATGTTCTCAGCCCTGACCGTGCCATCGAGTCATGTGGGAGTTCTCTAAGCTTTGGGACCCGCTCTCAGAGGTCCAGCCCTGACTGACCTGTGAGGCCCAGGCTGAGGTACATTTCAAGAGCTCCTCAGACCATTTGAATGGGCTACCAAGGTTGAGAATCACTGATCCAGCCCCTTCATTTCATAGATGAGGAGACTGATGCCCAGAGATTCCGAGTGACTGTCCCCATCCCCAAGGTCCTCTGGCTCTTTGCAGCTGCAGCTAGGAGCCTCCGAACTCTGCCCTCCACACGGAAGACCTGCAGCGAGCATGCTTGGAGCCACAGGGAAGAGCAGGATCTTTGGAATGAGAGAGAGGTGGGTTCTATCCTGGGTTGTCACAGGCTGTGTGACGTGCGGCAAGTCACTTCACCTCTCTGACCCTCGGGATCTTCATCTATGAAAACCGGGGTTATGTGAAGGCTGAACAAGATGGGGTAGGCGGCGGGGGGCAGGGGTGCTTGTTAAACAGGTTGCTTTCCCCAGCAGAGACCTTCAGTACAGTTTGGTAGACATTTACTGAGCACCAGCCCCAGCCTGGTTCCTGTTTCTGGCGCTGCAGAGCTGGGGTCAGACAGGGGAGACTGACAGAGTCCACAGAGCGAACAGCCTGGAGGTGCTGTCTCAGCAGTGACGTGGTGTGGGAGCACAGATGCCGCAGCCCGATCGGACTTGAGACTCGGAAGTGGGTGTGCGGCCCAGGGGGTGACGGCATCAAGGGCCTCCCCTCTCGCCCCCAGATTTGGGGAAGGAGCATTTATTTACTAACTACTTTATGCTCAATCTTTTGCTTTCGTTGACTCACCTAAACTTCAAAACATGCCTTCAGGGCAGGTAATATCCCTCCTGTTTTTATTTTATTTTTTTAAAAATTCTTTAAGGTTTTATTTATTTATTTGACAGAGAGAGACAGCCAGCCAGAGAGGGAACACAGGCGGGGGGAGTGGGAGAGGAAGAAGCAGACTCCCAGTGGAGGAGCCCGATGTGGGGCTTGATCCCAGGACTCCGGGATCACGCTCTGAGCCGAAGGCAGACGCTTAACATCTAAGCCACCCAGGCGCCCCTATCCCTCCCATTTTGGAGATGAAGTTCAGGCGAGGAAAGAGCCTGGTCCAGGCTCATTCACATGAGGCCAGAATCCATTCAGAGAGTTTGACTCCGGGGTGGAAGTTCGTCCCACGATCCCCAGCCCTCGTTGGATGGTCTTTTTATGGGTCCTGGCCCATCCCACGGGTCTGGTTAGACCCCAAGTTTTCATCCACGGCTCTAACTGGCTGGGCAGCCCCTGGTGAGTTCCCACGTGACTTGGTAGAACTGAGCAGGCTGGTTCTGCTTCAGGGGCCCCTGGATCAATGCCTGTCTCCTGCCCTCACCTGCACCACTGGCCCAAAGGTTGTAGCTACATCGGACAAAGACACCCAGGGGTGGGATACAGCTCCTGGCCTGGGACTGGCAGGCCGTGCCTTGCCTCTGAGGCTAGCTCCCCAGGAAAGCTCCTGAGAACAGGAGAATTCAGGCTTCTGGATGAAAGCCATTTCACCAGCAATCCTCAGTCCCAGCCCCAGCTCACCCACTCGTCCTCACTGCCCTAGGGGCTCCAGCCATGGAAATTTCTTCCTGTGCTCCTGCTCCCTTCCCATGTCTGGATCTTTGCACAGGCCCTTCCCACTGCTGGAGCGCTCTTTCCTTCCTTGCTGACCTAGGCGCTCCTTCCTTCACACTCAGCTCCTCCCTCTTTAGCATCCCTGACCTCCCACCTTGTCAAATATCTTTTTTATTTATTTATTTATTTATTTATTTATTTATTTATTTATTTATTTATTTATTTGACAGAGATAGAGACAGCCAGCGAGAGAGGGAACACAAGCAGGGGGAGTGGGAGAGGAAGAAGCAGGCTCATAGCAGAAGAGCCTGATGTGGGGCTCGATCCCACAACGCCGGGATCACACCCTGAGCCGAAGGCAGACGCTTTAACCGCTGTGCCACCCAGGCGCCCCCCCTTGTCAAATATCTTAGCGCCAAGATCTTCTTCTCTATGTAACCGATTACCGTTGCTAAGTTGGTCCTGCCATCCTCTGCCTCCTACCTGATTAACCTTCCCCCACCTTGGCCCACTTGTATGTCCTACCCCATTCCTCCATCTGTCTCTCTTTAGCTGTCAACCATCAAATTCACATTAGGACACGTTTTTGTTTATAACCAACATCTCTTCCATTTGCAAACATGCAGTGAGGTAGCTGCTCAGTGTTAAAGCAAACATTATTAAAAATTCAATTTAAAAAGAGAGATTGAGGGGCACCTGGGTGGCACAGCGGTTAAGCGCCTGCCTTCGGCTCAGGGCGTGATCCCGGCGTTATGCGATCAAGCCCCACATCAGGCTCCTCCGCTATGAGCCTGCTTCTTCCTCTCCCACTCCCCCTGCTTGTGTTACCTCTCTCGCTGGCGCTGGCTGTCTCAATCTCTGTCAAATAAATAAATAAATAAAATCTTAAAAAAAAAAAAGAGAGAGAGAGATTGAGGGGCACCTGGGTGGCTCAGTCAGTTAAGTGTCCAACTCTTGATTTCAGTTCAAGTCATGATCTCAGGGTTGTGAGCTCAACCCCCGAGTGGGGTTCCGCACTGGGTGTAGAGTCTGCTTAGGATTCTCTCTCTTCCTCTCCCTCTCCCGCTGCCCCCTCCCTCTCTTCAAAAATTAAAAAAAAATAAAAAATAAAAAGAGAGGCTGAAAGCCATTAGAAAGAGATAAGGAGAAATTGACCAGGTGCCTGGACTGAGTTAGTTAATGAGATGACTATATAACTTATCTAAGAGCTTCCTAGCAGCCAGGGCAAAAACGAAAATCTATGAGGTCATAGTAGTCTGGTTCTGGGGTGATTTGGTTCTTTATAAAAACCCACATTCTTACTTAAATGAGAGGGGCTGTATATCAGAGTGCTGCCAGTGGCAGGGAAGGCCTTTGAGGAAATGGTTTTCTCTGCACTCCTGTCCCCTCTGGCAGTCTCCCTGTGTTCTTCTCAGCTGATTCTCAGGCATTTCTTCTGCTTCGCTGCTCCAGCCTGGCCTACTTTCTCAGCTGTATCCCTCTGGTCTCTGCAAAAGTAGAGGGTCTCCTATCAGCAGAGGTGTTCAGACTTTGGCCAGGTGACCTGGGTAGGGGGTGGCGGGGGGTGGGGGCGAACTGCCAAGGAGATTCATAAACTGCAAAAGGGACTGGAATAAATCACTTTTCACATTTTGTTCTGTTCCACCCTTCAGGATCTGTGACTTTGTGCCCGGGTAACTGAGATTCCAACACAGTTCAAATCCCACGACAACACTGCAAGGAATTGGGGGTGGGTTTAGTGGCAGTGTGTGCCTGCCTTTGTTTATGTATATCCCTACCTGAGCACAAGCAGAAAGGGGTTTGAAGCTGCTTGGGGGTGGGGGGGAACACAAAACAGGGGCACCTGGCTGGCTCAGTTGGTAGAGCATGAGATTTTTTTTTTTTAAAGATTTTATTTATTTATTTGACAGAGATAGAGACAGCCAGCGAGAGAGGGAACACAAGCAGGGGGAGTGGGAGAGGAAGAAGCAGGCTCATAGCAGAGGAGCCTGATGTGGGGCTCGATCCCATAACGCCGGGATCACGCCCTGAGCCGAAGGCAGACGCTTAACCGCTGTGCCACCCAGGCGCCCCAGAGCATGAGATTCTTGATCTCGGGCTTGTGGGTTTGAGCCCCACATTAGGTATAGAGATTACTTAAAAATTAAATATTAAAAAAAAAAACCAAAACAAACACCCCCCAAGCCCCAAATAAAACAATTACATTTACCAGAAGATGAAAATAATTGCCAAGTATCTCATCTCAGCATCCCCACTTGCTGGCTGTGTGACCTCAGGCAACTTGCTTCACCACTCTGAGCCTCAGCTGCCTCATTTGTAGAATGGGATACTAGTAGTACCTACCCCCATTAGTTATGGTAGAATGCAATACCTTAATATGGAAGAGTACTTAGCGCAGTTCCTGGCATATAGTAAGTAGGCAATACACTTTAGCAGTTATTATTATTACATAATCTCACTATTTGCTTCTAAAAAAGTAAGCTGGGGGGAAGCTGGACCACCTTAAGTGTCGTCTCAGCCTCCTATTGAATTAGAAATGCCGGGTACCCTCCCAAAAAAAACATTGAAAACGAAATTTTTTTTGAAAATCAATTTAAATATGTATTCAATTCATTTGAAAATGTTAAAGGAGGTCTCATTTATAATCTCAATAAAGCTTGCTTAAATTCGCTTTCCTCTCCCTCTCTCTTTTTCTGGCCTTCCCTCTCTCCCTCTGTACAGCACAGGGGCCCCCACATCTGTGTTCTGATTCCCTCAAATGCTCGCTCGAAGCCCAGGCTGTGCTGGTTCTTGCCTCACTGGCCCCCAGCCCCAGCCTCTCCCCAACTTTTTCCAACCCAGCAACTTCCGCCCTTGCTCTCCTAGCTTGTTTCTTTTCCACTCCCTCCATCTGTTCCCCAGATCCGCAGGATAAAGCTAGGCTGTGGCTGCCTGACCTACGGTTTCCTTCCTCAAAGCAGGGGAGGAGGGGAGGCTACGAACAGGTGGGTAACATTTTTCCTTTCACAGAATGGACACACATCGGTCAATACAGCTCAAGGCAGAATCACAACAAGGAGTTAGCCGTGGTTAACATGAGAGGGGTGAGAAATGGGCGACCTTTTTCCTATTGTATTCATTTCTGCATTATTTAAAAATGAGCATGTATTGATTCAATTTGAAATCAGAAAAAAACACAGATTTATTTTCTTTTTGAAATTAAGTAAGGAAATCGGGGCAAAAGGAGAAAAGAGTAGAAAGAGTAAAGCAAACACAGGGTTAACGTGAGTATTCAAAAGATATTCCTTGGGTCCTGTATTTAAATCGAGTAAAGTACCCAGTAGGGGGCCCAGCACCTATTGTTGCTCTGGTCTTAATAGACCTCCAGTTCCTCCCAGAAACTCAAACTGCCCAGCTGAATTAGAGTAGCTGGTGGCCCAAGGGGAAGGGGTCAGGCTGGGACATCCTTGTCCCCAGGTGACCTCTCCGCAGGGTTAGATGAGTCAAGAAATAGTTTAATTCGATCTGACAGGCTCGACCTGCCCCCTCCCCGGCCAGCATCCTACTGGGCTCCTTCCAAGTGTTCCTGACTCCATCCTCTCTGACAGGCTGGCGTGTGTGCTTCAGGAAAGTCTGTTCTTGGAGGGTTTGGTGTTCTCTGGCAGCTCTAGACTCTAGGAGCTGTTCAGTTATGGAAGAAGAAACAAAATAAAAATTTAAAAGCCCTTATAACGAGGCTCATTCTGTCTGCATGCCTGTGGGCTGTTGAGTTTGTCTAGACCATGGTATCAGTGAAAACACACACACACATACACACACACACACACACACGAAATCAGTCAACCGCTAAGGAATCTTTGGGCACCAGCTGTATACTAGACATTACTGAACACCGTTCTGTACAAGATGAGGACACAGACAAAGCAAAGAAGAATAATGCCAATAGCAATCATTACCATTTATTGAAGTCCTGTGCAATGTAAGCCTCTCCACAAGTTCTGGCACATTCTTCTTGGACTCTGGTGAATCCTGAAGCTGAGAAACCACAGCCAGACTCAAATGCTAGGTACCTCTGAGGCCCTCACTATCTGTGGCCTGGCCAATCAGAACTGTTAGCCACAGTGATTTGCAGAGGAGTGGACACATGTCTCAATAAGAACTAATGAGACTCAGTTTTGGGGAATTTTGTTGGTCCTGTTGGGAAAAGAAAGTCCTTATTTCTGTTGGAGTTGCTGAGAGACTAGGATGCACGCCAGGAGCTGCTGGCAGCCATCTTGTGGTCATGAAGAAAGAGGATGAGGCCGGCAGAGAGGAAAACAAAACGTCTTGAGAGATGGGTAGTGACATTGAATCCTGACCATCTCATCTGAGTTCCTCAGTGCAACCATGCCTAAAGCTAGCTCTACCTCTCTATTCCAGTTTAAGTTGGGTTTTCTGCCAGGGTTTTGAGCCCTGAGGCTCTGACTGAGCCATCACAGTGCCCAGGGACCTGAATATTTAGAGGAAAAACCCCTCACCACTCAATCTATAGGAATCTGACAAGGGAAACATGTTCTCCTGCCATACAGCCGCCCACATCTCTGTCAGAGGGCACAGTGAGCCCGCAAATGCCAAAAAAGCAGCACAATGTCAGCAAAGGGGCAAATCCTCTCAGACTAGCTGTGCCTCCTTGGGGAAGTCACTTCCCTCTCTGAACATTCATTTTCCTCACTTGCAATGTGGAGTGGGGTGGGAATCAGCATCTACTGCATAGAATTGTTCCAAGAAGGCTGTTAAGAGGAGGCGAGCTGTGGGGATCCCTAAGGAGTTGGGGGTTAGGGTCAGCGTTCACAGCAAACCTTTTCCCTTGTTCTCCCCTGGGCAGCCTCAGACCAGGGACTGTCTCTCCTGGCGGAATGGAAAGGACTTGGCCACAACATCGGAGGCTTGGTTTCTGTTCCCGGTTCCGCTGCTGCTGGCCTGGGGAGTGAGTTTGCCAGGATCCCATCTTGCTCACTGCTGTCTCCCCACAGCTAACTTAGCCCAGCTCCTGACTCGCTGACAGAGCATTTCAGAATGCCCAGTGCGTGACTGAAGAAAATGTAGTCAGGAGACGTGACATTTCTTTTTTGCTTTCGGAACATGTTGTCACAATATCACATACGGGCATACCTCATTTTCTTGTCCTTTGAAGATACGGTGTTTTTCACAGATTGAAGGTTTGTGGCAATCCTGTGTCCAGCAAGTCTGTGGGTGCCATTTTTCCAATGGTATTTGTTCACTTTGTGCATCTGTGTTCCATTTTGGTCATTCTCGCAATATTTCAGACTTTCTCATTAATTAATTAACTAACTAATTAATTAATTTTTAACTCAGGGCCCAATCTCATGACCCTGAGATCAAGACCTGAGCCGACATCTAGTCAGACGTTCAACTGACTGAACCACCTAGGTGCCCCTATATTTTTTTATTTTTTATTTTATGGGTTTTTTTTTGGTTATTTATTTATTTATTTGACAGAGAGATCGAGAGAGAGAGACAGCCAGCGAGAGAGGGAACACAAGCAGGGGGAGTGGGAGAGGAAGAAGCAGGCTCCCAGGGGAGCAGGAAGCCCGATGTGGAGCTCGATCCCAGGACCCTGACACCGCGCCCTGGGCAGAAGGCAGACACTTAATGACATAGCCACCCAGGCGCCCCTTTTTTATGTTCTTAAAAGATTTTATTTATTCATTTGAGAGAGAGAGAATAAGAGAGCACAAGCCAGGGGGAGGGGAGGAGGGAGAGGGAGAAGCAGGTTCCCCGATGAGCAGGGAGCCCAGCACTGCTGGCTCGATCCTGGGACCCCGGGATCATGACCTGAGCCAAAGGCAGACACTTAACCAACTGAGCCACCCAGGCGCTCCATCCCCTATATTTTTAAAAAAGTTTGATTTATTTAAGTAATCTCTAAACCCCACGTGGGACTCAAACTCACGACCCCAAGATCAAGAGTTGCATGCTCTTCTGACTGAGCCAGCCATGTGCCCCAAACTTTTTCATTATTATATCTATCACAGTGAATTGTGATCAACGCTCTTTGATGTTTATTGTAATTGTTTTGGGTCACTGTGAACCGTGCCCCTATAAGAGAGCAAACTTTATAAGGCAGCAACATTTATCGATAAACAGTATGTGTGTTCTGGCTGCTCCACTGACCAGTCAGTCCCTAGTCCCTGGTCCCTCTTCCTCTCCTTGGGCTTCCCTATTCCCTAAGACACAACAATATTGAAATTAGGCCAATTAACAAGCCTACAATGGCTTTCAGGTGTTTCAGTGAAAGGAAGCGTCGCATGTCTCTCACTTTAAGTAAAAAGCTAGAAATGATTAGGCTTTGTGAGGAGGGCATGTTGAAAGCTGAAAGAGGCTGAAAGCTCAGGCTTCCTGCACCAAGTGGCCAAGTTGCAAGTGCAAAGGAAAAATTCTTTTTTTTTTTTTTAAAGAGTTTATGTATTAATCTGACAGAGAAAGACACAGATAGGAAACATAAGCAGGAAGGGCAACAGAGGGAGAGGGAGAAGCAGGCTCTCACTGAACAGAGAGCCAGAGATGCAGGGCTCCATTCCAGGACTCAGGGATCATGATTTGAGCCGAAGGCAGATACTTAATGACTGAGCCATCCAGGCGCCCCCAAAGGAAAAATTCTTGAAGGAAATTCAAAGTGCTACTCCCGTGAATACATGAATGATGAGAAAGTGAAACAGCCTGATTGCTGATAAGGAGAAAGGGTGAATGACCTGGACAGAAGATCAACAACATACCCTTAAGCCAAAGCCTCATCCAGAGCAAGGCCCCAACTCTCTTCGATTCTGGGAAAGGGGAGGGAGGGGAGGAAGCTGCAGAAGAAAAGTCTGGAGCTAGCAGGGGTTTAATGAGGTTTAAGGAAAGAAGCCGTCTCCGTAGCCTAAAAGTGCAAGTGGAGGCAGCAAGAGCTAGGTAGAAGCCACAGCAAGCTTTCTAGAAGATCGAGCTCAGATATTGAGGAAGGTGGCTAACCTACAGCAACAGATTTCAGTGTGGATGAAACCGCCTTCTGTTGGAAGAAGATGCCATGTAGGACTTTCATAGCTGGAGAGGAGAGGTCAATGCCTGGTTTAGAAGCTTCAAAGGATGGGCGGACTCTCTTGTTAGCGGCTAACGCAGCTGGTGACTTGAAGTCGAAGCCAGTGCTCATTTACCATTTTGAACATCCTAGGTCCCTCAAGAATTATGCTAAATCCACTCCACCTGCACTCTACAAAGGGAACAACAAAGCCTGGATGACAGCACATCCGTTTACAACATGGCTTGCTGAATATGTTAAGCCCACTGTTGAGTCCTATTGCTCAAGAAAAAAAGATTATTTTCAAGATATGACTGCTCACGGACAGTGCACCTGGTCACCCAGGAGCTCTGACGGAGATATGGCACAAGATGAATGTTGTTTTCATGCCTGCTAACACCCCTTCTGCAGCCCATGGATCAAGGAGTAATTTTGACTTTCAGGTCTTATTATTTAAGATTATTCAATGCTATTTAATATGCTTATTTAATATTTATGATTCTTTTTTTTTTTTTGAAGATTTTATTTATTTATTTATTCGACAGAGATAGAGACAGCCAGCAAGAGAGGGAACACAAGCAGGAGGAGTGGGAGAGGAAGAAGCAGGCTTCTAGCAGAGGAGCCTGATGTGGGGCTCGATCCCATAATGCCGGGATCACGCCCTGAGCCGAAGGCAGATGCTTAACCGCTGTGCCACCCAGGCGCCCCAACGATTCTTGAATAATATCCAAATTATTTGGAGCTGGGCAAAGTAAATTGAAAACTGTCTGGAAAAGATTTGCTATTCCAGATGCCATTAAAAAAATTTTTTTTAAGATTTCATTTATTTATTTGACAGGAGAGACAGCGAGAGAGAGAACACAAGCAAGGGGAGTGTGAGAGGGAGAAGCAGGCTCCCAGACGAGCAGGGAGCCCAATGCGGGGTTCAATCCCAGTACCCTGGGATCATGACCTGAGCCGAAGGCAGACGCTTAACGTCTGAGCCACCCAGGCACCCCTCCAGATGCCATTAAGAACACTCATGATTCATGGGAAGAGGTCAAAATAGCAACATTCACAGGAGTTTGGAAGAAGCTGAGTCCCACCCTCGTGGATGATTGTGAGGGGTTCAAGACCTCATCGGAGCACATAGCTGCAGATGTGGTGTGAAGAGCAAGAGAGCTAGAATGAGAAGTGGAGCCCAAAAATGGGACTGAAATGGCGTGATCTCATGATAAAACTTCAACAGACAAGACATTGCTTTTTATGGGGGAGGAAAGAAAGTGGGTTTTTTTTAATGCTTTATTTTTTTTTAAAGATTTTATTTATTTATTTGACAGAGAGAGAGCCAGCAAGAGAGGGAACACAAGCAGGGGGAGTGGGAGAGGAAGAAGCAGGCTCCCAGCAGAACAGGGAGCCCGATGTGGGGCTCGATCCCAGGACTCCGGGATCATGCCCTGAACCGAAGGTAGACGCTTAACGGCTGAGCCACCATGCACCCCAAGAAAGTGGTTTCTTGAGACGGAATCTATTCCTGGGGAAGGTATGGGAAGATTGTTGAAAGGACAACAATGGATTTAGAAGAGTACACAGAAATATTATGTGGTTGACAAAGCAGTGGCAAGTTTGAGAGGGCTGACTCTAATTTTGGAAGAATTCTACTGTGGGTAACATGGTATCAAACAGCATCGTGTGCTACAGAGAAATCGTTCACGAAAGGAAGAGCCGATCAATGCGGCAAACTTTACCATTGTCTTATTTTAAGAAATCACCCCAGCCACCCCAGGCTTCAGCACCCACCACCCTGATCAGCTGGCAGTTGTCAACATCGAGGCAAGACCATTCACCAGCAAAAGATTATGACTTGCTGAAAGCTCAGATTATGGTAAGCGTTTTCCAGCAATAAAGTAATAAAATATCTTTTTTTTTTTTTTAAGTTGGCTCCATGCCCAGCTTGGAGCCCAGCTCGGGGCTTGAACTTAAGACCATGGGATCAACATCTGAGCTCAGATTAAGAGTCAAATGCTTAACCAACGGAGCCACCCAGACACCCCCAAAGTATCTTTTTTTAAAATTAACTTAAAAAAAAAGATTTGATTTATTTATTTGCGAGAGAGAGAGAGGGTGTGAGTGTGCAAGCTGGGGTAGGAGCAGAGGGAGAGGGACAAGCAGACTGTGCGCTGAGCGTGGAGCCCAATGTGGGCTCAACATGGGGTTCAGTCTCATGACCTGAGGTCATGACCTGACCCAAACTCAAGAGTTGATGGCTTAACCAACTAAACCACACAGGCACCCACCCCAAAAGTATCTTCTAATTAAAGTATATACATTGGGTTTTTTTTTTATATAATGCTATTGCACACTTAATAGACTACAGTATAGTGTAAACATAACTTTTATATGTACAAGGAAATCAACAAATTCATTTGACTCGTTTTATTGTGGTATTTGTTTCATTGCGGTGGTTGGAGCCAAACCTGCAATGTCTCCAAGGTATGCCTGTATGAAGAAAAATACACAGACCCTCAGGAAGCTTCACAAACTGAGCACATCCCTGTACTCAGCCCCTCTTGTACTTTCCAGCACCCAGAAGGTTCCCCCTTGCCAGTTATTTCCTCCCCAAAGATAACAGTAGCCTGGCCTCCCAACAGCATAGATTCATTTTGCTTATTGCTGAACTTTATATAAATGGAACAATCCTTAATATTGTCTAGTGGTTTGTAGTTCACAAGGAACCCACATGTACATTAACTTGTTAAATGTCCACATCAGTACAGGGAGGGGGGGCAGGAATTCTGAATTCCATTTTACAGAGAAGAAAACTGAGGCTCAGAGAAGAGAAGGGAATCCACCACAATCACACTGCTGGCAAGTGGAGCCAGGACAAGTGGGTTCCATTTTTGCGTCTCCCTGGATCTCAGAATGTCTTTCCAGGCATCAAGCTACAATTCCCAGGAAGATGCTTGGCCAGGAATCTGAAACTCGCCCAGTCGTGGACAGCTGATGGCATGTTACCCAACCTCCAGGATGGAGAGAATGTCTGGGACAGAGAAGGTATGGTTACCTTTAGGGCAAGACCCAACCCTCCCCTCTCTACCCTGCTTTCTGTCTGCTGCACTCAATGCACTTTGTGAATTTTGACAAGTGACCTTCCTCCCTATGTCCTTCTTTCCACATTAAGGAACTCATAGTGCTGTTGAATGGAAGGGGAGAGATTTATTTCTACAGAGCCCCCAGCCGCCTCTAGGTTGCCACACACACTGCCCAGGAACAGATGGTCCCCTTTGGAACCTGGCACCGTGTGCCTAGACCTCTCTCCTGCATGCCCGGAGTCATCTGAGCCAGCTCCTGAGCAGGGGTCAGTGGTTCCTACACCCTCTCCTGGCAGTCGGTGCCATCTCTCCCAGAATCCACCTGTCTCCCGCCAATTCAACTCCCTTGCCCCATAACCATGGCTGGGAGGCAAGATTCCCCACATCATTCCCTCTTGCCTTAGGAGCCTTATACTTCTTTCAAAGCCCAAACCTCATCTCATCCCAGAGGGCTTTGTCTCTGCTGAACATACACTCATTATGCCTCTTAACACATTGGTTTCTCTCTCTGGGCACAACACAAATATAAGTGATTACAAAGTCATACAAATAACACACTTTCACCACACAGATTTTCATCTCTCTTTCTCACAAACTAGGCTCTATCCACAGTGTACCAAATCACAGCCATGTCCCCCTTGTGTGTGCACATGCACACATGCACCCACAACACCACAACACCACAGGGATTTGGTCTGTTTGTAACAGGGACACAAAGACTGCTTATACCACACGGCAATGCATTGCGACAGGCCCCATAAGGCACAGGTCACACATCATACAAATACACAGACACACACCCTTGCACCCTGCCCTCTTCATCCTTCACTCTCTTACACTACACTCAGTAAAGACAGTTTTTACCCCGGACACACAAAACGCATAGGCACGGAGAGCCATCAGTCCTTCTCTCTGCTTCCCTCCCACCGCCTTCTCTTGCCCCTCTCTCTTACACACACACACACACACACACACACACACACACACACACGGAAGCTCCAAGTAACAAACCCCAAATATAGTCAGTCTCTGCTTTTCCGTCACAAATAAACACACAGGCACGCGGGATCCATCCCTCCCCCGCTTTTTCTCTGTCCTTCTCCCCACCCTCCTCCCCTCCCGCGCGCACACACACACACACACACACCCCACATAAACACACGCGCAGCTGCAGCGCCCTGGGTCACACTGCCAAGCAGGCGCCAGGCAGGAGACAAAGGTCGCCGAGGCTCCAGGCGCCGCGCACCAGACGCAGCTGAGCCGCTCCCCCGGCTCCGCCTGCCCCCGAAGCCGGGTTCTGCGAGGTCCCGACCCCGCACCCCGCAGCCCGAGGCCCCGCCTGAGCCAGCCGCTGGGTCCGCATGCAGTCGCGCTCCCAGCCCGGCGCGCGGGGGGT